>NW_021940923.1:534580-710459 GCF_004337985.1 Pyricularia pennisetigena
TTTTTTTTTTTTGTCTTACCCCTGAAGCCATCTGCTTGCGTCGTGCCTCGTGCTGCTTGTCATTGGTCATGGTGAAGACGTTGTCGACGCCAGTCTCAAGCCGACAGCCTTTGTAGAACCACTCTGAGCGTGTGTACGGCGAACGTACGGCGTTGAGGCGGGCCCACAGCTCTGGAGAGGAGGTGATGAGGGACTTGGGTCCGACTCGAGTGAGGCTCCCTGTCGGCACGAATGTCAGCTGATTGGTATTCTTCATTTGGTACATCGACACTCGAGTTCTGTTCAGAAAGGGGCAAAACACTTGCCATGCTTGTTGCTCGCTGCCTGGTACCACTTGTGGCATTCGCCGCTTGCATAGGCCAGGCTGTGAGGGATGTTGCTGATACCCGTCCATCGTGGACCGGGAATGTGCGACAATCGGCGGTAGCCGACAATCGTCCAGATCACGTAAGATGCTGCAATGGCAAGTCCCACGATGGTCTGGAGACCAAGGGACTTCAAGGCTTGATCCAATATATCCATTTTGCAAGGTGGCAGTATCAAATTGCACGTTGAATATTGATTCTTTGACGGCTCCAAAACTGCAAAATTTCACTCCTGAGAACAGTTGTGTGGGAGGGCTTACTCCAGAGAGCTTGGCTGCTCAACATGATTGTTGATACGGCCTTTATATAATGCCGACGACCGTGGTGGTGGACTGCTTGACTACGTACAGTATATCGTTGATATATACTGTGTCATCATCAAACCAGCAGCGTTGACGATCCTATCTCACGCTACCCCTCTTTTGCCGGTCCAGACTATCTCAAGTCACAGCGCCTGTCCGAAAATAACGCACGATCCCAAAACCACACCAAAAGTCGATATTTTCACAAAGCCATAACGTTTCCAATATACAAGACGCAAGTTCGTAATTGGAAATTCAAGTAGAGATTTAATGAAATAAATATACACTGAGATCTTGATCTAATTGCTTTCAAATCATATAGTCGGTGAGTTTTTAAAATAAAATGTCAAAATTTCAAAAAACTGCATCCACTATACATTCCCTGCAACCCACTGTAACGGTATTGTTTCATTTTTTGTTCGATTATATTTATATTTACAGTTTCATTTAAGAATAAAAATCTGCTAAAACTAATATTCAACAAAAAACGAGTTTTAAACTAGATATAAAACAGTTTTTCTGTTTGGAATATTTTGAATTGATCAAATTATTTGTTGCTGAAAACCGCCAGTTTTGGTGTGATTTTGGGGTCGCTGCGTAATTTTTGGACAAGTGCCGTAGCGATATCCCGACCCCTCGTAGAAGGACAGGGAATATCATCCTTTCAGGTTTGAAGAGGAAAAAATACAGTCTGTATATCCCTAGCGTCGGGCATATTTCTGTCTTGGTTTTATCCCCAAATGAGCTTTCAAACCTCTCTCAAAATACTTTACCTCACTTGGTTACCATTAGGAGTGACCCCATGGGCGGGACGTGCGACGTGTGTAAAGAGGATAAATGCCCACCGGCTTGGGACACAAATGGTAATTCGCAACCAGCTCCTCATGAATCTATTGGCAAATACTGCCAGGGTATCGCGACGGGCTACTTTGCAGACCGGGACGGTCATGAATCCATGATGTCATCCTCCACTCTCGTATCTCCTCAAGGGATTCAGCGCCGAGTTGACGCACTTGCTGCGGATGTCTGGTAAGAGCTCGGCTTTTCAACAACAACAACAAAAGCCCGAATAGTCCGATTCTCGAGTAGCAAAACCACAAAAGTTTTGAGTGTGGTTTTTACAGTGCGTTAGTGTTTGCAGTGCAAGAGACCTTACAACTGTGAAACCATATATGTAATCTGTAGGGGGTAAATCACGATTAATGGTGCACATGATCGAAACAAACCCAAACGCCTTTTGGAACATCTTGCAAAGCTTCGTACGTATGTGCACCAATTTAACCATGAAAAAAGGAGTTATTTAAAGTTTCGCAACCGCGTTTCCGCACCAAAGCCTTATTTTCTACTTTTTCTATTCGCTTTCAATAGCTTTTAACATTAAAGTTGGTCTTTATGCGTACAAAGCGTTGCAAAAAGCGGTTGAGTTTGTGTTGATCACGTGCACCCTTTATCGCTGCCCCTGTATAGCGATTTTGCAGCTTTTGGGCATTTTGTACTAAAAATCGAAACGCATTGTAAAGTGGATCCATCTTTGGTGATTTAGTCTACTGCTAGTGTTTTGTTGCGCTGACACAACCACGCCCAAAGTTTTATTTATCCACCGCTCCAACTTCACATTGTACTGCCTAGCAAGATCTCGGACACCGCCGACTCAGTTCAGTGCTGTATCGACTGGGAAATCGGGGCTTCGCAGCGCTTCTTCTCACTAGACCTTGCCTCGTAAGGGACGAGAGCCATTATGGTGGGTCTAGCTTGTCAAGAGTAAGCCACACCCATCCTCTTCATCAAAAGTCCTTTGCCGGTGCTGTGAATAGCCGCTGAAATCTTTTATTGGATGTCGTATGGCTGCCGCAGTGGAATGCACAAGAACCTCCCAAAAGATCAAAAGGTCTTCATCTTGTATGCTAAATGCTATTGCATCAGTCACACTGGAAAAGCCTATGGCACAGCTGAGGCTAATTTCAGAAGAAGGTACAAACAATCTCACAACATAGCAACGATCAAAGTTTCGGGCATGATCCGCCTCTGTACCGAGCCTTCACTCGACCCCTGGCAGGTATTCCTACAACTTTGCCAATAGGCCCAATACTAGACGATGATGCAGGCAAACATCGCTGAGCCTTTCTGGATGCTTTTCTTTCTTCACCAGGAGACGAGAGTTAGCAGATAGAAGAGATACGGGCCTCGGATATGGGTGCTAGTTCGAGCGGGCTTCGTTCTCTGCATTTTTGTTTTCCAACCCATGGCCTCGTCTCTGTCACAATTAATCTCCTTGATTGCCCGATCGGCAGTTTGTTGATAGCTTGTTTCTATTCCTTTGTTTTTGTTTCTGTGACCTATCAAGGAGAAGAAGCAAGCGTCTGCCTGACGCTATTCCCAAAGCTGCAGGGCCTGCAAGAGCGTGGTTGAACGAGAAGATTTTCACACGCCCAAGGTTGGTTGCACTGCATGTCACACGTGAAAATATAACACAAGCCACTATTGCAGATTTTATCACGCGCATTAGCGGATGAGTGACTGCCGTAATAAATAGACAGGCACAGAAACGACACCTTTCCTACACTTTCCCACCAAAAATGCCCCTTTCCACTTAATTTCCTTGGTCAAATTTCTCCCAAACCCCACTTTTGCCCTCTGTTTCAACACCAATTTCAAAGAGACAGCCTTGTCGCCACGATGAAATACGTTTTGGTGACTGGAGGTATGGATCATCGCTCTATGGGGTATCAAATCATTTTGTGACGCAGCAACATAGGGGTAATAAGCGGCGTGGGCAAGGGGATCATCGGTATGTATTTCAATCATATGGGATGAAACCCAAGTCACGTTTCTAATCCATCACAGCACCCAGTACTGGCCTGCTGCTCAAGGCGATGGGGTTGACGGTAGCCATGATCAAGATCGATCCATACATGAATGTCGACGCAGGCACCATGGCGCCCACGGAGCACGGCGAGGTCTTTGTGCTCAGCGACGGCGGCGAAGCCGATCTCGACCTAGGCAACTACGAACGATACCCCAACATCAACCTGTCCAGAGACCACAAACATCACCACCGGCAAGATCTACCAGCACGTCATCCGGAGGGAACGCACTGGCGACTATCTGGGCAAAACGGTCCAGATCATCCCACACGTGACGGATGGCATTGTGGATTGGATAGTCCGGGTTGCCAAGGTTCCCGTGGACGAGACAGGCTCTGAGCCCCAGGTGTGCGTGATTGAACTCGGCGGCACGGTGGGGGACATTGAGAACATGCCGTTCGTCAACGCTCTGGGACAGCTGCGGATGCAGGCGGGGGCCGGCAACTTCCTTCACACGCACGTGTCGTTTATCTCGCTGGCGGTCAACGACGAGCAAAAAGACGAAGCCTACTCAAACACACCATCCAGACGGTTCGGCGCGAGGGACTGCACCCCGACCTGGTATGTTTTGTTCTGGGGCCGGTAGATAGACAGCAATGTTATGTCAAGCAACGACAGTCCCGCTGACTTTGAGACCTTAGATTGCCCTCCGTTGCAAACACCAAGTTCGAAAAGTCCATCGTCGAAAAGGTGGCAAGGTCCTGCCAAGTGAGCCCTCTTCACGTCATCGCGGTGCACGACGTCAAGTCGAAACCTACATGGTTCCTGCATTGCTGGAGAGACAAGGTCTCGTGCGGGCCATGGCGGATGTACTTGGACTCGGAGCCGCCATCAACGGGGTCCAAGATGTGGGAGACGTGGAAGACCACCACGACCCCCGTTGATCACGAGCAGGTGGTGTCCATTGCTCTGGTCGGCAAATACACCAGCTTTTCCCGACTCGTACATATCTCTGCTGCGGTCACTGGAGCACGCCGCCCATGTTCTGCAAATGCAAGCTCAGGATCAAAATGGTCGACTCTTCGAATCTCGAGCCGTCCAACGCATCGTCAGCCGTTTACACGGGAGGCATGGCAAGATGTCAAGACCGCCGGGGGGTTATACTGGTGCCTGGTGGCTTCGGCCAACGGGGCACTGAGGGCATGATGCTCGCAATCAAGTGGGCTAGGGAGAATCAAGGTTCCCTTCCTGGGCATCTGCCCTGGGCATGCAACTCGCCGCCCATCGAAATTTGCCCGGCACGTGTGCAACATCCCAGGCGCAACCTCGTCCGAGTTGGACAGCAACACTACGGACGCAGTGGTGATTGATCTACATGCCAGAGATCGACCACACCAAGATGGGCGGCACGATGCGGCTGAGTCTGCGCGCTACTCACTTCCGTCCCGAGAGCGGCGAGCGTATGGGGATCTTGGAGCTAAAGGACCACCCGTGGTTTGTGGCCGTGCAGTTTCATCCCGAGTATGTAAGCAAGGTCTTGCATCCCAGTCGCCCGATTCTCGGCTTCTTCGCTGCGAGCGGTGGATTTCTGGGTCGCATTGCAGGACGGGATAGTTGAAGATTATAAACAAAAGACCAAGATTATGAGGGGGCAATCTTTTTGTATCCCTCGTCCAGGTTGCATATCAGCGGCTAGACACATGTGGGATTGTCGTGCATGCATGCATTGGTCGGTTTCCCAAAACGCTTACGCCTAATTGGACCTCGCATTCGCTTGATTTCTCGGCGGTTGCCTATCTCATCCTGTCACGTCTTTCCGCCGGCCTGACAGCTGATCCTATTGGAAGACAAACACCTATCAAGGCATACAGATTGATCTGCCATTGCGGGGTTTGATGCATGGCAGTGATATGCGTTTTTCCTTTTTGTTTTTGTCAGGATTCAATGTCAAGAAAGAGTGCAATCGGCTATTTGTTTTAAGCTCTGTGGCCGGTCCATGACGCCGCTTCAGGGTCAATGCGGCTGCCGAACTCTCGATCCGCTCAAGGGGTGGCGTCGGTCAAATTTAAATCTGTCGCTCTTTTATTCATCGGTCTGTGATGTCATGATCATGTACAGGTCCACGCGCTGATCCTATCAGGCAGCCAGCCGCTAATCGACTCCAGCTTCTCCTTGCGATACCTCGAGGTCTCGGGGTACCCAAAACCCAGCCAGAACCTGTCGTCCAGCTTGCATTCGTACTGATAATAGTACCACTGCACGCACGACTTCCATTCCGTGCAGGCCGCCTCGCACAGCTTGTCCGACTTCCACGACTGCATCCAGGAGGAGCTGTCACGCACGTCCTTGGGTATCTCTGCCGTGGCGACCGACTGCGGAGTGAGATGGTGGCGCCTCGACATGTTGTCCCACCACGACTTGCGCTTGGTGAGCGTGGGCGCGATGGCGAGTTTGTAGAAGTCGCCGTACGTGAGTGTTTTCTGTCTTGGTGTCAGCAAACTGTGTCTCGTCTGCACTCCTCCAGAGAGAGAGAGGGAAAAAAAAAAAAAAGAAAAAAAGAAAAAGCAACCATCGCATCAGCACACATACCTCAAAATCCCACGACTTCTCCAGCTCGTAATACATGGCAATATCACGGCTGTGGACGTGGTGCCAGGAAAGCACGGGCTTGCACCAGTTTTCAGCCGAGAACTCATTCTTCCAGTGCGGCAGGCCGTTGAATCCCCAAGCACCCCCTTCCTTCCTGTCGTTGGTCACCTCGTCGCCCAGGTACACGCCGTAGTCGTTGAGGACCTTGCCGAGCGCATAGTCACCAAAGGACGACTCGTCGACAAACGACGCGTACTTGGCGACCAGGTCCCCGCCCTTGCCGAACGACTGGTCCCAGGCGCCGCGGGAGAGCGCAAAGCCGGAGCCGCCGTGGGCAAACGTCACGCCCAGCATCTCGCCCAGGCCGCCGAGGTAGTGCGGGCGCGTGTGGTCGTAGCGGGACAGGTAGCGCAGCACGTTGGGCAGGAAGAGGTACGTGTCGTCCTCGGTGTAGACGTACCACTTGACGTGCGGCGCGTCCCGGCCCGCGCGCTGCATCAGCGGCAGGAACTTGTACTTGTCGAGCCGCCAGCCGCCCGACGGGCCCTCGGTCGTGCCCACGTCGCCCGGCAGCCCGGTCTGCTCCAGGTAGTGGTTCGTGGCGTGCCAGTCGCGGATTTCGCGGTACGTCTCGAACGACGGCGAGTCGCGCAGCGTCTGCGGCAGAGACGCCAGCACGTCGACCACCTGGTGGTGGCCGAGCCTGGCGTCCACGTCGGCGTAGATGGCCGAGTTGTTTGCCCCGATGCGCTCCGGCGCAAACGTCGTCGACAGGTGGATTGGCAGCCGCCTCCACAGCACGGTCCCGCCCGTCTTTAGGATGAGCAGCACATCGTCGCTGGTCAGATTAGATGTCGTTCCCGAGTCGGACCCGGGCGTTTGGGCTTGTTGCCGCGTCCCATCTGTCGGATTCTGCTTCAAAGGCGCCGGCTTGCCCGCTGCCTGGATCTGAATCTGACTAGATTTTAATAGCGTCGCACCATTAAAATCTAAAAGCTGCCACAAGAGGCATAGTGTGAGGAAACAGAATATAGGCGGCACTATTCGGTTGTTTCGGCGGATGTTTATCGCCATGGTGGAGAGAGAGAGAGAAAGAGTAAGTATTTTCCAGTAACCAACAGTCAATCCCACTCCCGTGACTATTCCAGGTCCCCTAAAAGAGTTTCAAGCTGGACAGGAATTGGAATGTGTGTACCCGCCAAGTTTGTTCCAATTTTTTTTTTTCCCCTCCTTTTTTTCTTTCCTCGTCCAAGTCGTACACTGCCTCCTAGTCTTGTTGCGGAAATTCCGTCGCCAATAAAAGGCTCCATCCGGCTTCTGTTGCCACTACTAGTTTACGCGACGTCAGGTGCCGAGGATCCCCATCGCCCAAACCAACATACGGCTAGCCTACTTTGACTTTTTTTTTTCCCCCCTTTGACAAGGGTCCCCTAATCTCTTGTGACATGGCTGTGTCAATCTGCCGATAGTGGGATCGGAGCCAATTCGCTTACCGGGTGGATGGTGGCAGCCAAATCGGGGGTATTCGATTCATCCATTTGGACGCATGAGCTCAGCGGTCGATTTATGAGGACCCGGCTGTTCCGGATACTGTGTTCATGCACAGGATAACAGTACAACATGTCGAATGAGGACCAGGGACGGTCATTAGTCATGGCAAATAATAGAAGTGTGAAATAGTGCTGCAACCAAGGAAAGCAGGAGGACAAAGTTTGTGGCGGCCAAGTTCCTCTGGTGCGCCAAGCACTATCGATAATTAATCACGGCTCTCCACATCAAAAACGAACACAGCAACCCCGTCACGGCCATGCCCAACACCCTCTGCTCGGGCAGCAACTCCAGACGGGTCAGGGTCCATTTCGCCAGCAGGGCGCCCACAGTGCCTATCCACACCACCAAAAACCCAGACTTGTACCAGCGCTCGCCCAGCCCGTCCCTCTTGGCCAGCTCGCCGCTCGACCGCATCGACGTGCCCCAGGTGTCGGCGGTCAGCGTCGCCAGGCCCCAGGCGTGCACGGCCGGCTGCGGCACGTTGTAGAAAATCATGCCTGGGATGATCCACAGCACCGCCGACAGCAGGGACTGCGAGTCGTCTGGGCTGCGGAGCACGCCGTACAGCGCCTTGCCGCTGATGTGCAGGCAAAAGTCGGTCATGTTGAACGCGAGCAGCTGTCGGTCCAGGAAGAGGTAGGCAAACGTCTGCGTGAAGATGGTCAGGAGGTTCAGCTCCCTTCGTAGCGCCGACAGGAAGAGGAACGGGTGGGACATGGCGTAGACTTTGATGGGTAGCAGGGTCTCGATGTGTTGGGCTCTCGCCCATCGAACCTATGGCAAGTAAACTCGGGCATGTCAGATTACCCAAGTTGAAAGTTTTTTCTTTGCATGTTTGGTGAGACAAAGAAAACAAAAGAAAAAAAGAAGAAAAAAAATCGCACCTGTTGCTGTATCCAACGTTGTAGTGTCGTTGGATTCTCGGTCTCAGTCATGATATCTCCAGCGTAAATCACACGCCAGCCTTGACTCAGCAACAATGTAGTCAAATGTCTATCCTCATTAACAATCTACTGTCGCCCCAGTTCCTGTCAGTATATTCGCCGGCAAACACTAGACAAAACAAAACAAACCAAAAAAAAAGACCGCATGTTAGAAAGACTCACCATTCGCTTGCCAAACACCTTTTGGTTGTACCACGACACCAGAATTGGTCGAATGGCAGATATCCGAAACGCAGAACTGGGCCCGCTCTGGCAGTCGTTGACTCCCACCGAGGCCGGCAACGCGTGCGTCAGGTACTGGTCGCACCAGTAGACCGACGACGACAGCTTCGTCACCAGCGTCTCGTCGGCGTTGTGGATGGCCATCCCGGAGCTGGCGCCGCCGGCTCCTGGGTCGCTGGCCATGGTGCAGATGGTCCCCTGGACAGAGTCCGGCTTCACAAACGAGTCCGAGTCCGACGTCCACAGGAACCGGAGGTTGTGAAGCTCGGCAATCACCATGGAGAAGACCAGGCTCGTAAACATGATTCCCTTCTTGTGCAGGTGGCGCTGGTGAATCAGCAGGTGCTTGACGTCGCCGTCCTTTTGCATGAGCTTCTGCACGTGCTGTCGCGCAATGTCCATGCACCTGCTCATGGCCACGTCGTTGATCTCCTCCTCGTCGACCTTGACCTGTCCCCATTTTTGGAGCTCGGCATACTTTTCCTCCAGAACCTTGATGCTAACCTCTCCCAAAGGCTCGTCTATGTGCAGGACGTGGGAGTGGGTAGGATACATCTAAAAGGAGTTGTCAGCATCGAAGCTTTCCAACGACATGGGGTGTGCCGGGCTCCAGTTTCTATCCGTACCTTGCGAAAAACATCAATCATCTCGTCATCTTCGGCATCGTCGCCGTCGATTCCGACAACCATGAACCTCCAGCCGCTGGCGTGGTTGTAGCTCTCCAAGCACCTCCGCCACAGGGTTGGATCTTCACGCCATCCCACAATCATGGCAACGGCGTCGCAGCTGAGCTGGGCGGTCGGGGCCGGGCCTAGCCCCATCTTTGACTCCTGCTGTGCCGCATCGAGGTACCTCTCCCTGGCGACATCTTCGGCCCTGGCGAGCGCTATCCTGCGGCCCTCGTTGGTGAAGCGGCAGTACTCGGCGAAAAACACGCTGACCAGCAGGTCAACCAGGGCCGGATACTGCGTGTATACCCCGGCGGCGCGGTGCAGTAGGAACACGCAGACGCAGCCGATGATGTTCAATGTTTGCCTTGCTCTGGTCACCCGTGGGGGGTCCGTCCATACATCCATCTGGGGTCTTGTCGCGCGGATATGCAAGTCACGACGGAAGAACGGGTGAACCAAGCGCGAACAAGCTGGTGGTTGCAGCGAAGTGATTAGTATAGATCGAAAGATAGTGTTTCAAAAGAGTGCAATCCACGGAAAGCAAGGAAGGTTTTTGGTCGGAGGGAGATGTGTAACCCCCTCCATCCATGTTGACGAAGAGAAAAAAAAAAAAATATATATACGGCAGTCGTAGTACTAGTGGAAAGTGGGCGGCAAACTGGGGATGACGATCGAATCCACCTCTTTCTTACAAGGGTTTGGATTGGATAGTCTATATCCATCATCAGCCCACAGTCACACGAAACACAATAATTGGGTACTACCCGTCAACCAGTAGGACCCCCTTTTCTCTCTTTATTATTTATTTATTTATTTGTCTTTTTTTTTTTTTTTTTTTTTTGTTCATCTATAAACTTCCCCAAAATTTCCCAACCCGACATTGAGTTAATTTCCCCATGACAAGATGACAGGTACAGAAACCCTGCCACGTAAAAAGTCTTGCCGTGGATCCCCTGACAGTCTCTTACATGGTATGCATGGAGCCCCTGGATCGATGGAATAACCCGATCCGAAGAAGTGAGAAACCAGCAGGTTTTGCATCGCAAGTCATGTTTTTTTTTTTTTTTTCCCCCTTCTATGCATGGTTGTTACAGCATTGTACTACTCAGTACAGTATACAACCGACGGCATTCGACCCAACTATATTTCAATAAGTCTCATCATGAGCGTCGATCAGCCCCTGTTTGATGCCTTCCATCACAATCGGCCATGTTGCAACCGCGTAGTTGCTATCTCGAGCCAGGATGTAGGGCACGTTTACCCCACTGTAGCCGGTCGGCGCTTTAACCCATTTGTAGAACTTGTGCAGGAATACCACGTCGCTGAAATCATACAACCAGCCGCGGCTTGGTGCTATCATTTTCGCCTCCCACAGCGCGTCCGCCGTGACGTTGACCGACTCTTGAAGACTCCGCGTCTCGGGCGGGGGTACAGCGTCTCCTTCGTGGCGGCGCAGGAGGTCATCCACGCTGGGCTGCTCCCACGAGAAGGGCGAGAAGGCCTTGAAGTCCATGATCAGCACCTCGCCCGGCACCGCGGCCAGCGTGTTGGCGACGCGGGTCAGCAGCGCGACGCTGTGCGTGATCCAGCCGTTGTCAAAGACGCGGCGGCTCTCGCGGTCGAGGATGCGCATGACGGCCGAGTTCGGCATGGCGAGGAGGATGCCGTTGTTGATAAAGGCGTCGAACTGCCGACCCACGACGGCGCGGTACCCCGCCCGCCGCAGGTTCGCCAGCGGCTGCAGCGTCACGACGTCCCAATCCAGGTAGATGCCGCCGAACCGCTCCACCTGCTCCACCCGCACAAAGTCGGACTTGTGCTCGATCGCGTTGATCTCGACCCCGTTGGCGTGCGTGGGCGCCGTCACGCGGTTCAGCTTGACGACGGTGGGGAACGAGGTCAGCACCTTTTTGGTCCATGACGAGCCGTGCGTCAAGGCGTCTGCAACCTCCTTTTCTGAAAAGTCGTGGTGGATGTAGATGGTGGTGGGGGCGACGTGGAGATAGGCCGCGTAGAGCGTCAGGAAGGCCTCGAATTTGAAGTGGAGTGTGGATTCCTTGTCCTTTTTGAGCTGCACAAAATGCACGATCGGGGGTATGGCTGCCTCGACTTGTTGGCTGCCGTCCGCAGAAGGGGAGGTAATCTGTGGCTGGAACCTAAATGAAGACGCTTTCGGGATGCTCGGGTGGAAATAAACCAGACTCGAGCCGATGATGATGACACTAAAAACAAACAGGTAGACGAGACGGCCGAAACTGGGACGGCTATTGGTGTAAGTCATGTTGAGTTGCATTTGTGCTCCTGGCTTGGGGGTTTATGGTATCCAGGACAAAAGACCTCGCCGGTTAGAGGACAGGCCAGGCAAAGGAAAAGGAAAAGAAAAAGGAAAAGAAAGAAAAGAAAAAAAAAAAAAATCAATCAAAAGTTTTAAGTTGATACTGTGGGTAACCATCACAGTCCTTCAGTCTTTATATTTCCACACGCCAGACAGCCGTCAGGTCGTGTTCGCAGATTTTGATTTGACCCAAATAATCAGTCCACCGTGTCAACATGGAGCATATCAGACGAGTCCCAGGGCTCATCCCTGAAGCGCAAAGTTAAATAATAGAACGTAGCTCAATTGCGGCTTTGCAATGTACCTGTGGGTCCATCCAAAGAACGCTCTGGTTCAGGTCTGAGGACAATTTGTCTATTTTCGCCGTTTATGT
Source organism: Pyricularia pennisetigena (assembly GCF_004337985.1). Taxonomy (NCBI): domain Eukaryota; kingdom Fungi; phylum Ascomycota; class Sordariomycetes; order Magnaporthales; family Pyriculariaceae; genus Pyricularia; species Pyricularia pennisetigena. Next base: position 546,737 of record NW_021940923.1, read on the forward strand.
TTATAGCGATATTGTTTTTTTTTTTTCGATTTTCGATTTTCGATTTCCGATTTCCGATTTTCTTTTATTTATTTCTTATTTCTTAATGAAATTTTAAAAGCTTCGCGCACGGGTGGTGGTTAACGTATATATTATGATATTGCAAGTTCTGGTGTTGATATCGTATTATATAAGCCGCTAAATAATCGAATAGGTGAGATGTATATATTCTTATGTTGAACTAACAATCGAAACACCTTTATATCTTTACCAGTTTTGACGATAGTAAAACCAAAGGCTTACGGATTGGGGCTTAAATATAAGGAAACGTCCATATTCAATCCGATTCTCGATAGGTGGTCTAGTCATTATTTTATATAGACGAATAGTAAATTTGTATTGTTCTTTTATTTGTACTTTTATATAATTAAATATTAATAAAGTTAGAGCAGGAAGTTGGACCGTCCCTCCGTCAGAGAGATAACAGAGCTCGAAATAATATACCGCAGGTGACTCTGTATTTTTACGATTTTATTTACTTTTTTATTTAAATATTTGATTCTGTACAATATCTATACTGGTATTTTTGCGTATGCGATACATGCACAGTGCGAATATGATGCAAATACCCGCCATAAACGGCCAAATGCGACAAGATGTCCTCAGACTAGAACGAGCGTGATCTTTTCGGCCAATTCGATTGGCCGAACATTTTGGACCAATTTGATTGGCCGGAAAGCCCTGTGGCTGAAAGGTACATTGAGCGCTCGGCCCCCCTGCTACAGCAAGGTTCTAGTCGGAGCCCTGAGACTATGTCAAACCCGTTGTTGCTTTCAATTTAGCGATCAACCCATCAACTGTGACTCGTGCATTGTGGCTCTGGCCAGCGGGTCGTATTTTTAACTTCCAGAAACCAGGTTGACCTGGACATTCGAGACCTTCACCTGCCTTGACGTTTCGAGCCGTTTCCTACACTGCCACCGCTGTCTTGGATTTGCTACCAACACACTATACCATTAAACCGACGGTTTGCGCTAGCATTAGTAATTGTGCGCATAAGCTACCGCTACGAGTTTCAGGTACTAAAATAAAAGCAAACAGCTGACTACCCAACTTTCTCCTCGGTGAGTCTGGCAATTCCCAGTAGAATTTGGGCCAAACGCTGATTCCTGGATTTTGTGCAACAGTGAAAAGATTGGGTGGACCCTTGTTTTCATGTCCAAAAAACGCCAGCTACTCGGTCTCGGTGTCGTCTCGCTCCTGTTCCTGTTCACTCTCAAGACTCTAAATACCAGAGCGATCCCATCGAAACAATCATGGCTTTCCGAACTGGCCACGTCCAAGAAGCATGATCCATCGGCCGGGGATGGCCGGCACGGTCTTGCGCCGCCGTCCTCCATTCCAATCCCGGCCGAGTACCGCGCGGCCAGCTTATTGAATCTCTCGGAGCCCCTGTCGGATTTTTGCAGAGACAGGTTCGGCCTGTATTTCTTGGAGAATTTCAGTCGCTGCAGAGCCGATTACTGCTCGAAAGACTCGGTTTCAGACCTCAGGTGCTTTCACACCCCGAACCCGGGCGTCCCGGGAGCCAAAGACTCGTTTTGCATAGCGCGCCATGGACTGTCGTTCGACGTCAAGCGGCGCAAGTTTTCAATCAAGTGCCAGCCCCGAGACCCTGAGCCGCGCGACGCAGGGACATGCGCAGTTCCTTTTCGGAACATCGCCTCGTATGGTTATCTCACCGGGCCCAAGTACATCCTCAACGAGTGGGTCGACCTGGATGCGACGGCAGCTCCGGCCGTGACTGGAACCGGACGGCCGAATGGCGACAGTTACGTGGTTTTACTCAAGCGGGAGGTAGAGGGCAACATCTGGCACGCCATCAACGAGATCATGGCCATGATGACGACATTTGACGTGCTGAAGATTGCCCCAGAGTCAACGGGTGGCACCACAGGCCTTTTCAGTCCCGAAGCGGTGCTCCGGACAGAGATCGTCGTTCTCGACGACCTCCCAGACGGGGGCTTCTTTGAGCTCTTCCAGATGTTTACAGGGTCCAAACCCAAACGCGTCGATGAGTGGATCGCCAGTAAACAGAAAGACAAGACGAGCGGCTCGATTCACTCCCTGGGCAACGTCATCATACCCTTCGCGGGCTCGGCCAACCCGCTCTGGAGCGACTGGAACCCGATCGACTGCAGCGACAACACCATGCTGCGCGTGTTTGTGCAGCGAGTCTTTGACTTTTACAAAATCCCGCGGCGGCGAGAGCGCGCTGCCGGCTCGCGCCCGCTCGTCAGCTTCATCATCCGCAAGGGCTCGCGGCACCTCTTGGGCCTCGACACGCACCTCTTCGCCGCGGTCAAGGCCAGGTTCGGCGACGTGGCCGACCTCCGCATGGTGGACTTTGAGGGCATGCCGTTCAGGGAGCAGGTCAGAGCGGCGCGCGACAGCGACGTGCTGGTGGGCATGCACGGCGCCGGCCTGACGCACGCCATGTTCATGGAGGAGGGCCGCGGCGCGCTGGTCGAGATCCAGCCCGACCGGCTTTGCCACTGGGGGTTCCGGAACCTGGCCAAGATGACGGGGCACGAATACTTTGTCGCCGGCGCGAGCCGGGTCGTCGGCAACTGCTACGCTGTGCCCGAGGGCCTGAGCGGCGCGGGTGAGGTGCAGATCGTCCCCAACGACGGCACGGGCCTGCCCTACGACACCTCGCGCTGCTACACCTCCACCACGGACGCTTCGGCTTGGTCGTTTGAGTGCTCGGACCCAAACGTCACGGGCGGCGATCGGTCTTTCTGGACCTGCAAGCACCGCGATACGAACGATGATTGGTACAGGACCTGCAAGAAGAAGGAGGCTGCGGATATTTGGTGGATGACCAGATACATTATGGAGCAGGACCGCTTTGTGAAGCTGGTAGGGGATGCTATAGACGCTGTTCGTGGGTCCCGTCCATCATGATAGAAATACCACTGTTCAATTCTGTTCTACTAGACTAGTTCGCAATCTCATCCAAACTGTTTTTGGTTGGCCTCAATGGTAGCCCCAAGTTCGACTTCTCACAAGCGATTTTTCATAAAGCGATCTAGCAGCAGATTTCTCAGGCTCAAGTCCCTTTCAACCGCCTTTTGGTTGTTGGTTGGTGATTTCATCGCCAGCCTTTGGCCGAAAACCTATCCCCAAACTCTCTAAAAGGAGAGCTTGCCCCGGTCGCCCGGTAATTAGTCGGCGAGCTCATGAAATGCTCTTGTGGGGTGGACGACCAGCATCTTTTTCTATTTTGGCCGTACTCTGTGTTAAAATTGCATGTGGCTGTCCAAGCTTGGCCCCTGCCGTATACCCAGTGCGGCGCGAAGCCGGACCGAACCAGGGGTACGTATTCCTCCTGCACAGGGCTTGGCCAGTGGCGGCAGTTGATCCGGAGAATTTAACGGTGGATCGACCCCGGGGCCGGTGATTTCTGCCAAGGTGATGTGTTGCAATTACATCATCAGTTATACTTCCTAAAAACAAACCGTTTGGGGAAACAGAAATAAACTTTCGTGGCGAAAAAAGTATCCACACAGCCTGCATGCAAACTAAAGGGGTTCGAACTACTATGGGAACTACTATGGGAGCAGGGGAAACCCCCCCATTACAGCGCATATGTAAATACAGGTTCCACAACACAACCTAAGTTTTGGTGCAAATATTTTAACTACTGTAATTGATATATATTAGTCAATTTAATCACTCTAAAACTCCGAATAACAATTATATGTATGCTTTTACCATCATTTTATATCATAATTCATGCCAATAACAATACTGTTTACAGGTCAATTCAAAAAAAAAAAAAAAAAAAAAAAAAAAAAAAAAAAAAACTGTTGTATCAAATATATTACTAAAATGCAACAAGAACGTGTACGTCCTTCGCTTTATAATATAGTAGAAATCGGTACCAACAACGGGAAAAAAACCAAAGTCCCACACGGTTGCAGATTTGCCGCCACTGTTCAGGGATTGGAATTTTTACCCCTACCACCATAGTAATATCTGTTCCTTGGTTCTCGCCGCATCACGTCACCCGACCAGGGACTCGTATGGTCTGTCAGCGACGCGTCAGTGTCAATTTTTTTTTTCGTTTCATCTTGACATTAGGGATAAATAAATACTGTACGGTGCATTACCAGGGTAGAAATGCGGCTTTCACCAAGTTGCATAAAACGCTTAAATGCGACCAACCCATAGTCTGGCCGCTTCTGCTGTGCAGATGAAGCATTTGGTACGTAGCCTTTGCTTTGCTGCTCTCTGGGAATAAAATATGACTTGGGGTTAGTGCTGGTTCCTGCTCGATACTACCATCACAGCGATGGTCCTTTGGCCAGTCCAGAATCTCTATTCTGACTGTAGCGAAGGTATTCTCAAGGGAGTCAAGGTCTATGCACTTCTCAAGTCCGTTTGCCACCGCCTCTGGTTGAATAGGACAGCTCTCTCCTGGGACAGTTCTCACGTGATGTATTCAGCGTCATATCCCTCGTCCCTCTACTATCCCAGGTGGTGTCAAACTGCCTTATACCGCCGTCTTGACCACTGAAATGAACATAGTCATAGCGGACAGGGGGCGTGGGTGACTGGGTCAACAAAGTGAACAGATGGACGACTTCAAAATCGTTGTCGAGGCACCCAAGCAGGGGAAACATTTGCATACCGACGGGTTTGAGGCGGTATGGATTTGTATTTTTTTGGACGTCGTGAGTTCTCATCCAGTTCTAGGACTAACACTACACCTGGTGTGGAAATTTTAGCCAGAAACCCTAGTCTGGACGAATTATTCTTAATGAGTAAATTGAGCCTTGTATAGTAACTAGCAGTAGACAGATCTTGTTTGTCAGAAGGCTCTTGTAACTATCTTGCATACCGTCAACACTTGTTCCCAAGGCTCAATAGAACAATACAGATTCAAAAAATACGGGATACCTTTACTGAACAAAAATTTGTCACAGTTAATTCTATTACACATTTCATCCAAGCTATTTCGTTTGGTTGGCATCACAAGACCAGAGAACTATAGAGAGGGACCCCTTTCTAAAACGGCCAAAGTTATCTAGCATCGTGCGGCTGGACTGTTACGAAGCTCAAGTTGGACGCGATGTGAACAAAGAAGAGTCTTTTGATTAAGGTTGTACTCTGCGAGGGGTAAGAATAGTATAATCTGAATGCACCGGAAGCAGTGGAAGGGCGGCCTTGAGATCGTACGTGATGAAAGCGGAATGGGTTGGAGGGCCCTTTTAGTTCAATCCATTCGCGATGGACGGAAATAGGTTGTAGTCCATGATAGTATACTTGGCAAGTCCCACCCGGGATTGCAACTTGCAGGGTTGTAACATTGCGTGTGTGGTAATTTGGATTAAAACGTACAAGTTAAGCGACTCAACCTTGCAAGACTGCTGACAAGAGACTTTGATGTACTGTGAAGGCACTTTCCGATACCTCACAACCATCTCTCTAATGTTTCACCGGTCATTTCATTACTATTCCCCCGCCATTACCTGCAGCCACCCCCTCCCGAAGCAAATCATGCAATTCCAGTACAGGTTCGTTGCTTTCATCGCCATAGGCAAGGCTGTAGCGACTAAAACGGCCTCATCCAGAAGTGACGCTTGTTGGGTCTCGTTATTCCAGTACGGGGCAAGCGGAGAACGGGAGGCTCTTTACGTCGACCATTCACCACCAAACAGCCTTGTTATATTTACGCACGATGGGTGGCGACTCAATGTCCAGCTTGATCAGCAATGCAAATCGCTATATCCTCACGATATCCAGAAGCAACTTGTGGAAGGCTTCGGAGTTCATAGTTATTACAAAACCGACGAGGTAGCAGGCCAAAAGCCGCTGGCAAGACCATAGTAACGGTTCGTTGTGGCGTGGGAGCTATATTGTGACTCGGCAAATTGGAAATGGCAGCAACAGCCAAAGAGGGTCATATAGGTGCTCACACGAGTGCGATTTCACTGCGGCCATTGTAGACCTTTTCTTCTGTATTTGCCTTTTAGTTGGCAGTTCTAGATTCGAAGCTTGTGGCTCGTGGAAACAGCGATCTAATTAGATAACCTCGACAGATTGAAAATTGATTCCCAGACATTTTTAAACTGGCAAAATAAACCGTCTTTACAAAGGCCTCTACAAAAATGGCATGCCATTGCTCCGGGTCTTGAGGTTCCGCCTCAAATAGGAGTTAAAGAATATAGACGCCATGGGCTCCGTTGACCGAAGTCAACCAAATAAGACCGTTTGCAGTTGTTTGAAGCGACAAGCACCGTCCCATTCCAGTAGTTGTTTTCGCAGCGTTCGCCAAGGTATCGGGACTACAATAGATTGAGCACCACATCCTTTGACAAGATGGTGATTATCAATGCCATGCTACTTGATTCTGCAAAACAGACTTGGAAATGCCTGGAGATTCTCCAACGCGCTTCGGGAAATGAACCAGCTGACCGTGAGAAATTTGCTGGCAAGGAAAGCTGTATGGCTAGTTGAGAAACTTCTTTCCTCTGGAAACATCGTTGCAACAATGTCTCCTAGCTCATCGCCTTACGGCAGTTATCAAGTCGAAAGGCATTCCCAACGGATTTGACTGTTTTGGGCTGTTCTGTACGCATAGTGGAGAGGTTGGTACCATGGTGCATATCGCATGGCCGCATATGAGAGCTCACGCAAATTTGCACCAAACTTGACTTGTTGACACTTTGAACAGACGTGGTTATAAATAGCACGCACAGCCTCTGCTATCTTTATCTGCTTGCGATGTCATTGGCGTGCTCTTAGTCAACGTGGTCAGCACGACTAGGATATTTTTAGTGTTGTGCAAGCAGTTACCAATGTCGTGTACGCCCGTGTAGCTGCTCGTTTTATGCCGATGCCTGCTTTTGGCTTCCTTTTAGCGTGTAATGTCTCCACTGTTTATGCATCACTGGACATCGTTTTATATTTGCAATTTTCTTTGCCCTTTCTTTTTTTTTTCTCTCTCTTTTTTCTTTTGCTGCTTGTTTGATTTCCTGTTCTTCCATTCTATCCGTAAACTCTTCTACCACTAAAACCGTCCCCTGGGCACGAAAGAAAAAGAATAAGACTAGTGACCCTAGTAAAGCAACTATAATGTACGGCTCCATCTTCACCATGGACCATGGCCATGCTCGTCGTCGCCAACAGCCTTATTCAGGAGTGTAATGCAGTATTGCAATATTGTTTTGTTTTTGAAAAAAAAAACATGTATTCTGATGCTTCTTTGGTATTTTTATCTTTGTTAAAAGGGCTGTGCTTCCTTTGGCTTATCTTTTCTTTCTACTAGTTTACATGTGTGCGGCCTTCCTTTGATCAAAGGTGGGTCGTAAACTTTGGCTTTGTTTTACTCAACATGCTGAATGAGATCAAGTTCTGAGACTTACTCTAGACAGTAGCTACTGTACCTTGTGGGTTTTATCCCCAAACAGAGACCAATTACTGTGGACACAACACTGGGATATGCGTTTAAAATATGAAAGGGTTGCTATTTACCGGGAGGAAGTTGTGGCACACCCAATTTATGTGTTGAAATTTTCCAAACTAACAGTTAAGCTATTGTCTATAAACAAGATTTCCTTTCAAACACCAAGTAGCCTTTGGGCACTTTGACCCATGAATTTGTAACCCAATATTCAGTTTTTCCACCGGTTATTCTGGTTTCCTGGGGGGGACGTCACGTAATAGCCGCCAGGTGGCGGTGGGAGCCGCTGGGGATTCTGCTCGCCATAGTTGAACGAGGCAGGCGGCCCGGTAGGGGCGGAAGGCTCCTTTGGTGGCCGAGGCAGAGGTAAATCCATCTGAGTCTTGCGCCAGGTACGCTTTCCTGTCTGAACCGAGCTGTGGCTCTGGCCCTGGCGCGAATTAGAGGGTCTCTCCCCGGGCTTCGGGAGCGGATAAGATTGATCCTTATCTGTTCGCTTTGCGATATCAGCATGACCATTGTCGATCGCTTTGGTCTCGTAGTCGGCAACGGACTGGCCAACCACAGGTGCGGCAAAGGCGGGGGCGGCAAAGGCCCCGAGGGCGAGGATCTGGCAAATTTGAGAAAGCTGCATTTTGTCCGGACGTCGCTCAAAAAGCCTTGAAGAGAATCGGAAAGAGAAGACAAATGAAAAAGAAAGAGCAAAGTGGCAAAAGAATGACGAAAAGGCACCAAGAGGCAAGTTGAGTAAAACTGAAAGCGGATGGGGAACAACGGAAAGTAGAGAAATCCGGGAAAGGGGAGGCGCCTTTTAATAAACAAATTATTGTATTCAGTCAGCAGGGTCTTAACTGCTACGACTTTGCAAAAAATGGGAGGGTCAACCGCAGCGCCGAGGATCCCTAACCCACGTCATTCTCCGGTGTACGGTGTAGCCATTCGGGCCAGTCACCTTTGGCGTAGGTTTTCTAAAAAAAAAAATAAAAAATAAAAAAAAAAAAAATAAAAAAAAAATAAAAAAAAAAAAAAAGTTCAAAGTGGAGACCTTTTTTTCTTGTTTTTTTTCTCTGTTGACTAATTCGTTACTATCTAGGCCGAGATGTACTGAAGAAAATAGAAAGATTCTTGATAGGTGAGATCGGTAGACAGGCACATTTTGACTCGTTTAGTGCGTAGGTTGTATCGGCAATCATGCGGCGAGCCAGTGTGGTAATATCGACGACTATGCTCCTTCATGTCTGACTGACAGGCTCAACTTGACTGTGGTACCAGGTTTACGACTACATGCAATTCAGCAAATGCCTGCGAAAAAAAATAAGTCTACAATCAAGCTTTAACCACTGTCAATATGCAGCCTTTTTCAATACACCATCACCGTGCCATAAGAACCTTGAATATGGCTCGTCGGGACAGTAACCTTGGAGACACTCGACTCAAGCCGCTTTGCAGGATACAGGGGAGGTTAAGGTTTGAGAGTGAACGGATGGCTATCAAATTGCTACGTAAGGTTTATACTTCCAAAGGGCCTATTCTAGTCTATAGACAATATCGATCCTGCCGATCGCTTGCTTGGTTGGTATATATTTGGTTTCCCTATTCTTATTTTTAGTCACTTTAAATTTGGAAACAGACAAGTCAGCTAACAGCAAAAAAAAATACCCCTGCTGCATCTGTTGGGAGTCAGTAACTGTCGACGACAAACACGAGAAAACAAGCAAATGAATTTTTTTTTTCCCCAGAGATCCCAGAAAAGAAGAGTCTGCGCACACCGTTTACATTCCAATGAACCACCACAAAGTTTCGGAGCCCGACAGAGGACACTGCTAGACACAGAATTGATTGCGAGTGACCCAGTTGCACATGACGGCTCCCACACAGGAGCAACATGCGCAAGCCTACCCGGAGCCAAGGACGAATCAAGATCAGCATGTCTTGTTCTCACAGGAAGGTACGTGACCCACAGATTACAGGTAGTCGTCAGCATACCTTGCGCTTGCGGTCCGCATCGTCAGTTCCCTCAATGCATGCCAGAGTTCTTGAGTTCCAGCGGAACTGGTTGTAGCACGCCGCCGGGTTGATGACATCGGCGCAATCGTCGGTCCTGACGAGATCGCTGGTGCACTCGGAATACTGCTGGGCAGTGACGGTGGCGGCGAAAAGGCCAGCGACTACGGCGAGAGGCTTCATTGTGTTAGACTTGATGGCAGCAGGAAGGAGTGCGGGATCTCGATAAAAGCAGCAAGTTGTCAGCACGACGCAGAGGCAGTTAGGTAATGGCGTAGAAATTAATGTTTCGGTTCATTCATCTTATGGAAAGAAGGATGCCATTTACCGTGGGGGTGCTCTCCTAACAAATGTCTTGTAGGCGTCTGATATTGCCATAGCTTGGCGTCGGATCTAATTTCGTAGACAATACTCGGGTCGGAAAGAGGCTAGCGGGCCGGAATGTACAAAAAAAGTAATTCGTCTACTACCAAAAAGCTGGTCCGGCCTATGGCGATAACCATCACCATCTACCGACTTAGCCGCAGCTATCATCGGTTTTATCCGCAATCTCCTGGCAACTGCCAACGCAACATGACCACACCAGCGCACCCCGGTGTAATATCTCTAAATGTTGCCGTCAGGGCTTGGCTTGATACGACTTGACTACACGATATCGGTAGCTGGCTGAACCGGGCTTGAGTTGGAAAGCTCAAAAGTGTCACTAGATCCAGGGAGCGATGTTGGTCACTTTGTGGCTTTTTGACTCTTGAGTTTCCCCATCACGTAGCACCATAGGCGGCTTTGCAATGGTCAAATTCACATTTTTTGCGGTTGCCTTTGGGCTTACCGCTCCTATCAAGGCGTTGCTCCGCTTTGGCTGCTCTCAACTGACAGTCCAGCGTCTCGATCCTCTCGTGAACCCTGGAGAGACACCATCCACGCATCTGCACCAAATCATTGGAGGCGTAAGGACATTCTAGAAAAACCGTAACTCTCTATCAAAACACAAGAAACCTTCAACTGACCAAAAACCCTAAACCCTCCCCAAACAGAACTCATTCCGACCGTCCATGGACCCATCCACCCACGACATGGCCACACTCTCCAACTGCACAAGCTGCCAGTTCACCCAAGACTTTTCCAACTACTGGACGGCGGTGCTGTACTTTCGGGCGCGCAACGGCACCTTCAAGCGCGTGCCGCAGCTGGCCCAGACCGGCATGGAAGGCACCGACGGCGGCATGGTGGTGTACTACATGTCGGACGCGCTCTTCGACATGGAGCAGCGGTCCAACGTGACGGCGTTCAAGCCGGGCTTCCGCATGCTGGTGGGAGAAGTCGGGTACCGGGACCGCGACCAGGCGCGCGGCTTCCGCCAGCTGACGTACACGTGCATGGAGAGCCAGATGTCGCGCGCGCCCGAGACGGTGCACTTCCCCGAGGCGCCGTGCCGGCTGGGCATCATGGCCAACCACCGCTTCCCGACCTGCTGGGACGGGGTCAACGTCGACTCGCCGAACCACCGCGACCACGTCGCGTACCCGGAGCACGGCACCTTCGAGTCGGGCGGCAGGTGTCCCGACTCGCACCCGGTCAGGATCCCGCAGATCCTGCTCGAGACGGTCTGGGATACCAGGCAGTTTCGGGACCTGGACGAGTGGCCCGAGGACGGGAGCCAGCCGTTCGTCTGGAGCAGCGGCGACGCCACCGGGTTCAGCCACCACGCCGACTATCTGTTTGGGTGGGAGGGCGATTCGCTGCAGAGGGCGATGGATGCGCATACCTATGTCAGCGCGCCGATGCTCAAGACGCAGACTATTGCCGAGCAGAACAAGTGTCGGGTGAGGGATTTTGTGGGGGAGGAGATTGATGGATGTAAGTCATTTTTCTTGTGTCGTGTTCAGTCTTTTCCGTGTTATTGTTGAGTACGGTTACTAACTGAAGCTTGGATTCATTTTAGGGCTGGATGCCTTGCCAGGAGGCATCCAGGTAACCTAGTTGTGGCCTTGCAGGCCCGTCATGTTGTTGTACAGAAAGGACACGTTATATATCGGCCAAAGTATTGGTGATTGGAGGTTGTTTTTGGTGGCAGTGCCAGCTATCTGGGCTCCTGAAATATAAAGTAGTAGTCTCTGCGCAAAGGTTTTTGTTTTGTTTTTTTTTTTTTTTTTTTTGATTTTTTGTGCTGACGACAGTGATCATGATTCTCACCTGTAAAGTCCAGCCCGGGCGATTCTGGTACTGGTGCTATGGAACTGGTATCAGCCAATGTAGTAATTCCATAGACGAGTTTTTTACCAAATTTCCTCCACCCGTCCTAATTTTCTTGGTCTTTGCATCCTGCTGTCAGCCCTCATCCACGGTCATGTCAAATGTCCATTTCAAAATCGTCACCGGCAATTACACAGCTGATAATTTCGAATGGAGCCGAGCCAGCACGCCTTTACAGCATCTACAATGTGGGCCGGGTGCGGCGGGCCTACATCGGGGGGCTATCAAATCAACGATCCCTTTTTAGCCTGTCAGGCCTGGTTCGGCTGTACCGTCCGGCACGCCCTGTCCTGCAAAAGTTGCGTGGCAGGGGAAAAAGAGGGTCCGAAATTATGGGCCTTTGCGGAGAATGGGGTGGGATGCTGGGTTGGGTCACTAGTCTTAGGGTTTAATTTCCGGGCAGGCAAGATACTCGGCTTGTTCTTGGTGAGGCATAACAACCCCAAATAAACAAATGGATATCACCTTCCGTTTTGCACAGGATGCAGATACGAAGAGGCCAAGACGAGCACGACACGACGCCTGTGCGTTGAAAGAATTCGGCTGTATGCGACATTGTACAGCCGGGAGACAATCTAAGATTTACATTACATTAATATGTTCTGCAGCAAAGCTCGGCCATTTTGTGTTTCCCGCAGAAACCAAACCCAACATGCCGTGTTGCAGTTTCTTTTTTCACCTTTTTTTCTTCTTCTTTTTTTTCTTTTTTCCTTTTTCAGTGACAAAGAAGCCGTCATCTTCCAATTTTGCGAAACCGCATTCCTTCTCCCCCAGAAATTCTGCACGTCAAGAAGCTGACAAAAAAAAAGCACATGTGCTTCTTTCTATCCAGCAGCTGAAATGCTCCTCAGGTTCACTCCACTCCGCAGACGCCAAGGCTCGCCGATTTGCGCCACCCCTGAAAGATTGACATCAATAGATTAGCGGCAAGGCGAGCGGGCCAAAACGGGTAAATGCACTAATCCCGGGCGGGGAACTCTGCATTTTCTTAGACATTCTTTTTTTTTGGGGGGGTATGGGGAGCCTGATTTGCAAGCATGCAGAGCAGGCAAGGCATAAAAGCTGTTTTGGTCCATCGCAATCTTTAAGCAAGGGAAAAAGCCACAAGTTTCTCGGGTCTTACCAAGCCGGCATTGAGCGCTTGGCGGTGTGACTTTGCCACATCAAGGCAGCTTGGAGGAAGAAAAGAAGAAAGCATCCTAAAACAAAAGAAAATCTGCTTGCGGCTGGTTTTAATTTCTACAGTTTTCTTGGTCAAGATGTTTTACCTAGTTAGTAACTTGGGTTTGTTCTGTCCTGTCAATGCTGGATTGTCGTCCCATGGTCCACAAGCCCAGGCAAGGCAGGGTAGCATGGACGACGGGACGGAAGTGGTCGGACCACAACCAGAAGAATTAAGCTAGTCTTCTGACACCGGCCTTTGCAGATCGGTAGTGGGACCCTGTTGAATTGGCGAATGATGACAAAGGTCGGCGACATGGATTGCGGTAAGGCAGCAGCAGCCCGGACAGAAAGAAAAACATGGCGGTGAGCTACAAATGCAGAGGCGACCGTCCTTCTTTTGTCTTGTTGCTCTTGGCTGTTTGTCCATCCCCGGCTAGCAGCAGCAAGCAAGTGGCGACAACCACAACAAGCAGTAAAAGTTGTAGCAGTATAAACCTGCCAACGGAACTGCGAGGAGGAACGCGTTCACTCTTTCCGCTTCCTCCCATCCATTCTTTTCCTGCCCGCCTTGCTCGCCCACCGCCGCCATGCATCTTCACCCCGTATTGGCCCTGTGCCTGGCCACCGCCGCCGGCACAGGCGTCGTGGTGGCACAGTCATTACCACTAACACCAACACCACCACCACCACCACCACCATCACCACCATCACGACTTCCCCAGGACCGAGACTTGAAGACCGCCAAAGCCGACTACGGCATCGACCGGCTGGCGGACATATTCTCGGCGCCGCGGCAAAACCACAAATCTTCACCCAAGCGCTTCATCGTCGAGTTCAAGGATGGCGCCAGCATCACGTCGCTGACGTCGACGACCGCGGGCAAGGTCAAGGTGCTCAAGGTCTTTGACAGCGACGTCTTTCGGGGCGCGGCCGTCGAGACGGACGAGGACAACGTCGACAGCCTGCGCGCACTCCGCGGCGTCGGCCAGGCCTGGCACAGCAAGCGCATCATGCTCGATCCGGTGCGGCCCGAGTCGGTGGTCCGGGGAGGGATGCAGACGGGCGTCAAGTTCAGCAGGCAGAACCGCGACGACGAGGAGGGCAAGATCTCACTGCACCACATGACGGGGGTGGATAAGCTCCACGCCCGAGGCATCAAGGGCAAGGGCGTCAAGGTCGCGGTGGTCGACACGGGCGTCGATTATACGCACCCGGCTCTCGGTGGTGCTTTTGGAGCGGGGAGCAAGGTCGTCGGCGGCTACGACCTGATCGGAGACACCGACTGGCCGTACGCCCCAAAGCGGCCCGATGCGGATCCCATGGACTACCAGGGCCACGGCACCCATGTTGCCGGTATCATTGCCGCCAACGACGAGTTGATCACTGGTGTTGCTCCCGAGGCGACGCTCTTGGCCTACAAGGTCTTTGGGCAGAACGCGGGCACGGACGAGGATACGTTGATCGAGGCGTTCTTGCGGGCATACCAGGACGGCGCCGACGTCATCACGTCGTCCATCGGTGGCCTGAATGGCTGGTCAAACAACGCCTGGGCCCTCGTCGCCTCCCGTCTCGTTGAGCGCGGCATCGTCGTCACCATCTCGGCTGGCAACGACGGCCAGGCCGGCCCGTTCGGAGCAAGCAGTGGTGCCACCGGGGTCAACGTCGTCTCTGTGGCTTCGGTTCAGGGCGACGTTATCGCCAGCCCTCGCTTCGTGGCCACCTTTCAGGATGGCAACAACGCCACCAAGAGCAGCGAGAAGCTCCCCTACCGAGCCAGCGAGGCATGGACCCCATCCGAGGTCGTCGGCTGGCCGTTCTATGCCGTCGGCTTCGACACCAACGTCACCGACGAGGCCTGCAACCCCTTGCCCAACAACACGATGGACCTCTCGCGCGTTGTGGTGCTCGCCCGTCGAGGCACCTGCACCTTTGCCGCCAAGCAGCGAAACCTCGAGGCAAAGGGCGCCAGGCACATCGTCTTCTACAACAACCAGCAGCCCCTCGTCATCCCAGGCGCCGACAACCCCAGCAGCCGCAGCAACATCTCCATGATCGCCAGGGAGGACGGCGAGCGCATCATCGCCACGCTCCGGGCCGGCGGCCGAGTGCTGGCCGACTTCAACCTGGCCCTGCGCGACAGCATGACCGGCATCCCCTACGCTTACGGCGGCGTGCCCAGCTCCTTCACCAGCATCGGCTCCACCAACGAGCTGGCCATCAAGCCCGACGTCGCCGCCCCCGGTGGCCAAATCTTTTCCACCTTCCTCAAGGGGAGCTACGCCACCCAGTCCGGCACTTCAATGAGCTGCCCCTACGTCGCCGGCATCGCTGCGCTGTACATCAGCAAGCACGGTGGGAGGCAGGTCAACGGCCCGGGCTTCGCCAAGGACCTGGCCATGCGCCTCATCTCGGCGGGCCAGCCCGTGCCCTGGGACGACGGCACCGAGAGCGGCAGGGACTTTGGTGCGCTCGCCCCCGTCAACCAGGTCGGCACGGGGCTCATCAACGCCACCAAGGTTCTCGACTACACCAGCACGCTCTCGCTGGCCCGCTTCGCCCTCAACGACACGCGCCACTTTGAGCGCTACCACAAGGTCGACGTGACCAACCGCGGCTCCGGCCCGGTCACCTACACCTTCCAGGCCACGTCCTTCTCCGGCATGGAGACCTTCAACACGGACCCGGCCGTCTATGGCACGCCCCGAGTCGCCTGGTACGAGGAGGTCATGGCCAAGGGGCCCCGCCCCATGCCGGCCGACGTCTCGCTGCCTCAGTCCTTCACCCTGCAGCCGGGGCAGACGCGGACCGCGCAGTTCAACTTCCGAGCCCCGACCGGCCTCGACGCCAGCGTGCTGCCCCTGTACGGCGGCGTCGTCGACGTCAAGTCCTCCGCCGGCGAGGTCCTCTCGGTGCCCTACATGGGACTGGCGGCGGACCTGCACCGGGCCGTGGGGCCCATGTTCATCGACCCGACCAACATCACCACCACGCGGCGCGCGACGCCCTTGGCCGTCAAACCCAACACGACATTCACGCTCGCTCCGGGGGCGGCGCAGGACTTTCCCGAGGCCTACATCCGGCTGCAGTTCGCGACGGCCGAGCTGCGGTGGGACGTGTTCGAGCCGGGCTACACGGAGCGCGACTGGCGGTACCCGCCCGTCGTGGGGCAGAACAAGTACGTCGGCAGCGTCGCGTCGTACGCCCAGGCCACGCGCCAGGGCGGCTTCGACCCGGCCACCATGAACGCCAGCGACACCGTCAGCCTGCCCATCCGGTTCGTGCCGCGGTCCGCCGTCGGCAGCTACGGCGAGACGTTTTGGTGGCTCGGCAGGCTGGCCAACGGCACCGCCGTCCGGCCCGGTGCGTACCGGCTCAGGCTGGCCGCGCTGGTGCCGTTTGGCACCCCCGAGAACGCAGACAACTGGGACGTGTTTGACGCGCCGTTGTTGGAGGTGCTCGAGCCGCCCAAGAATGGGACTGGCAGTGGTTAAGTGATAATATTTTTTTTTGCTTTGTTTCTATTTTTTTATTTTTTATTTTCTTTTCTTTGTTTCTCTCTCCTATGTCGTGATTTTTATTTTATTTTATTTTTGTTTGTGGCGTTATGCATAGCGTCGTCGTTCAAGGACAAGTACAAAATGGGCTTGTGGACGTACATAATACTTAATGGAACATAACATCAGATACCCACCAACTTGATGTTACAAAGAGGGTTTGATGCCATGTTAAAATAGGCAAAAGGCGGGTCCTTTTTTTTGGAGAAAGATGTACACAGTTGGATGGTTGCTTTACAAAAATAAACAGCTTTCCAATATTCCACCCTCCACCAAACGCCACCCCAAAAGGCAATGACCTGGTGATATTCCTCTACAACGTCGCAGACCGCGCGACTCCCTGTATGGCAAGCCCTCTTTATACCAACGGCCATGTGCACCTCGTGCATGTGGGTCCCGGTCGTGCCGATCCTTGCGTTGCCGTATATAGATAGATGCTCGGCCTTGCCGTTCACGCCCTTAATTCGCTCCCGGCTTATACCTTGCACCTGGATACATAGCGAATGTTTGACAGAAACTGCGAAAAATAACCTCTGCAGAGTTTTTTTACTTTCCCTGCGGCAATGCATCGTAGAATGTATCTTTATAATATACCTACCCGTAATTGTAACATAATATCAGTTTCAAGGCAGTAAAACGGGACGAACAATAAGTCTGGGGAACAACCAATCTGTAGAAGTATCAAAAACTTGCCCGGTAATTTGAAAGCTAGCATGTTAATTAATTTAGTACTTTAAAGCGTTGATATGCAGTATTTGAGAAATTGCTGAAACCCCCATTGATAGGATACTAATCATAATAACTTAACTAGAGATGTTAGTTGCTGCGATAAGATACGTAGTTATTCAAACAGTGAATAAAAAAGGCTTGTACATGTACAAGTATTTTTACAGCCTATTTGTACAAGTTTTTTGGTAGGTTTGCCTCTGCCTTT
This sequence comes from Pyricularia pennisetigena, assembly GCF_004337985.1. Lineage (NCBI taxonomy): Eukaryota > Fungi > Ascomycota > Sordariomycetes > Magnaporthales > Pyriculariaceae > Pyricularia > Pyricularia pennisetigena. The sequence goes on from NW_021940923.1 coordinate 564,096, forward strand.
TCACCTTGGCTGAAACAAAAGACGTACACTATTACTAGCTTGCATCTTTTACAATGGTGCTCTGTTACTAACAATAGAACTGTAATCCTTGTACTTTAATCAACCTGTGTATTTATGGAATCGCTTTAAACTCAACACAGCAAACATGAATATGTTCTGATCATTTTTTAGATTCTATTGCCATACAATCAATTATGCGGTTTTTTTTTTTTTTTTTTTTTTTTGACTTTCATTTATTCGCCTCAGCACCTGGGTCACGCCGTATGCATTCCAGGGCGATTCTAAGTTAATTGCGCCGCAATATCCGGCTGGTTTATTTCGCTTATTGTAGCATGTATTTCTAGCCTAAATATTACAGGAGCCTCCAAGATTGCAGGACCTCAAAGTTGATCCTGTGCCAACCCAACTTCAACGTTTATTAATCAAGCCCCCAACTGCGACAAGATATCGAGTTTCTTTATTCCAGGAATTCATAAAGAGGTAAGCGCTGATAGCAGATTTCCAACACAGGCCTTTTCCGGCTTGAAAAGAAATATTCTGAAGATACTACCTTTTAACCAATGGCTTCAAAACTTTCACTAATTTCTTTTCCAGCAGGAGAATTTAAATTCGTCACCATGCAGTTCGGAACAATCGTCACAGCATTCGCCTTACTCGCCCTTGGGGTTAACGGCAACGAACAGACGGCCGCCGACTTCAGGCTTGCTCCTCGAGGCGAGGACTGGCTTAACCACGACTATGACCCCAGGGAGCCGGTTAACCCCAACAACGAGATTGTCCCAGGTAACACCTTACCATGGAACTTTTGCCGTGTTGACATTTCATCCTCTGGTGCTCCAATTACTCTGCCGATTTATTTGAAGCCTTACCAACCCGGCAGATTCCAGACCGCCTATTTTAAGTTGACTGTCAAGCCCAATGGCGACTGTACCAAGGTTTCAGCGATTCACCTGGAGGGAGATGTGGGATCGCGTTGGAGCCTTCAGGTTCACAAGGTTCGTGCCTAGTATTGAAAGTTTATTTCTCCAGTCATAGCACCTTTTTGATCTATACCATATCTCATTTATTTCGATTGGAAGTTGGGATGTTCTTGGCCAGATGAGTTAAGCCTGCAAGCTATAAAACTAAATATAAAGTCCTCCGTTCACAAACTCAAAACGTCATGATGCTTTTTTTTTTTTTTTTCCATTTGTTGTAAAATAGGGGCCGCGGCCTCACACACATGGGAGGGCGACTGATTTCTCGCCGGCAAGATTCAAAACGCCTATTACTGGCACGGAAATTTCGCCATGGCAACGAAGCGGCATATTCCGGACTGCATTTCAAAGCCTCGTTATCCTATGCACTTTGCTTTATGTAACAAAGCCTGACAAATTCGCATTCAAGGCCCGCTAGCATGTGAAAAAAGCTCACTCCCGGACGCATAATGGCATAATAAATTTTTCATTAGGCCGATCCCTACACCCCTGGCGCCAGCTCTTCAAGGCATCACATATCCTACAATTCATGGATGTGATTTTTGGACCCCGAACCCGGGGCGATCTCGTCGTCCGTTACCGGTATTGTGGCTTGACAATCAATCCGCCTGAGCCAGTCCTTCATAGGCTTGCCTTGGGAACGGCCTTCTCCGTGACTCCGCCACATCTGTCAACAAGGGGTGGAGCCATCGGAAACCGTGGTTGAAATCTGAAGGCCTCTTATCGGGGCGTCTATAGCAAACTACCTGTCTAGTTGGCCGGATAAGCACAATTCGCGTTAGCCATGGGTTTTTGTGGCGCAGCGAAAATAGATTTTGCACTTTTCAGCGGCATTACCCCGGATGACTGACTGTATTGTATTTTTAGTTACCTCATCAAAGGGGTTGGTTGTAAAGGTTCATGTTACTCACCCCCTCTGCATTTTCATTGATCGCGTGAAAAAATACATCCCCAAGTTGAATTGAAAGGTTATCCATCCAAGGCAAAAGATGTCTCCGTTGTGCCATGTGGGTCTAGAGGAGCAGGAAAGTAAATGCGGCTGACACTTGGCTGAAACTATTCAAACTTTTCGCAAGTTCAAACACTTTTGGTACTCCAATATTCTTATTCTAGCATCCAACCGAAGGAATGTCTGTACCAACGAAGAAACCGCATAGTAAGTCGTCATAGTGCACACATTTAAAACGTACCGGCACCCGCCTACAAGATTCTACCACCGCAACATATGCAAGCGGCGACTCTGTCATTTTTGTGTTTGGAAACAAAACAAAAGAAATCTGGACCAACTAATCCGACTTTCCCTGCCAAAGAGCGACAAAACGATCCGGGCAGGTCTCGAACCTGCAGCCTCCTGATTACTTGAACACGCCGTCGCCGGTGACCGGAGGTCCCCGTATCAACGGCGGGTCGTAGTCAGACGCGCTACCATTACGCCACCGGACCCGGAGGATGTATTGGATGTTAATGGGGGCTTGCGTGGGTAGATATGAATATAAGGTGGAGTGAGTGGGTTCCTCGGTAGTGGGTGTTTCTGCTAGTTTCTGTCAAGACTCGTCACGGCGGCGATGAAATCTCGGGTGATGTCGAGTCATTCAGTGGGGGGTTGGCGGCGCGGTATCTCACGTTTCTGAGATATACCTAAAGGCCGTTATTCCTTGTCGATGGTTGAGGATCACTGAAGATCCGATCCAAAACCTACGGTGACCTGGCCTTTACGTACTACACGAGCAAAAAACTGGCAAACATTGATTGGGCATCACTCATAAACAGGAAGCATAGGCAGGGGCTGGTGGCATGTGGGTGGGAATCTAAACACCAACGCCAGAGGTTTGACCTTTCGAACTCGCAACAGTTGTGATCTCGAACGAAAAAAAAAAAAAAAAGCCCAAGAAGATCGGGCTGGTCGCCGCCACAAATTGATTTTTACATTCAAAGCTTGAACCACTTTAGTTTCACCTTTCTGAAAATTACTATGCCCGCGCGGCCACTTCACCAGCAAAGGCTCTTTCTCACAAACCCCAAAAATCCTTAAACCTTCCATCCACCCGTCTCTCTGGGCCATCAGCTCAAGCTCAAACTCCCACAAAATCTTTGCTAGGATACGCGGATCTCTGCGCGCACCAGGTGTTTCCCGATGCAGTTCCTGGGACTGGTTAAAACCGCCTTGAGCACGCCCCTCGCATCGCCCTCGTACTCGGATGGCCTCGCCGACGTCCTGTTCTCTTTTTCCAGGATGCCAGAGGGGAGCCATCCGCTCGTGTCGGAAAGAGTTAGCGTTGGCAAAGTGTTGGAGCCATCTGAACGCCGCCAACCTGGTTGACGAGCACCTGCCAGACGCCAGGGACGAAACGTCCGTTGATGAAATGCCCCTAGTGCGGCGTGGTCCGCGGTAAAGTTGTCGGCACAGGCGGGAAAGAGGCGGAGGGCGTCTTGGATGACGCCGTGAACGGCGTGAAGGTACGGGAGGCTTTTCGTGCTTATACCTGTTGATGTCTTTGGGGCTTGTGAATGGGTTGCGGACTTTGGCCGTCCCCAGAAAGAGGGCGTCTGGATTATGGCAGAGCAGATTTGATAAAGTCATCGACATCTCATCGTAGCTGATACCAGCTGGGAAGTTAAGGTTCTGCATCAAATGCTGCATAAAGTCATGTCGGTCGGATGTCCCCTTGAGTTCGATGCTTTGGTTTAATTTTTCAACGAGCGTTGTGCGGTGTTTGTTCTTCTTGAGTGGCAGCTTGCCCGAGGTCATGACGAACGACAAAATCTTGTCGAGGCGAAAGGACTGGTGCATGAATCCCAAGAGGACATAGTTTTGACCATACAATATAATTTCCGAATCCATTGCTATCATGCGCGGAATCAGTCAGCACATTACTACTAAGGCCTGCCAAAACCCGAAAACAGATTCAGCCCGGCCCGGCCCACCAGCCCACGGGCTTTTTTGACGGGTTAACGAGGGCCCGCGGGCTGGCGGGCTCAACCCGGATTGGGTAACCCGCGGGTTTCTGTATTGGGGCGAATATACAAAATAAAAACAAGAAGATCAATAAATTTATTTTTTTATTTCACATATTAATCAACCGTATTCTCAACATTAATACGCAAAATATATATTTTCGTAGGTTTTGCACGGGGGCCCGCGGGTTGCCAAAAAAAACCCGCCGTTCATTTTTGGGCCGACGCGGGTCCCCATGGGTGGGTTTTCGCATACCTTACCGATATTACTATGGTGATGTACGTTGACTTGTTTGATGTTTCAAAACCAGTCATTTGACTCTTGGACATTTGTAACCAGTGCTTGAATCAATGTTTCATTTCAGAGAAACAACCAAGCGAGGTGTTTCGTAGCAATCCTTTTTTGACACTTCTTTTTGGGTTATGAGATATTCATGGTGTGTTATAGAGTTCCGTGGTCTGAACTCGTATCCACTCACCGCGGCGACGTGTCGCTGATGGATTTTAGTATCGACTCGCTGGTGGCTGTGGACCTGCGCGCCTGGCTTGTAAAGGAGCTCGAGATTAGCGTTCCCGTGCTGAGCGTTATGAATGCAGAGAACGTGAAGGAGTCGTGTAGGACGGTTTGGCCTCAGGTGCAGCTTAAATGATTTGCAGATTAATTACCAAGGATTCGCCAAATTTCACGTAGCCACTTGATATTTCTTTAATCAAGCTCAACGTGAAAACATTGATTCCGGAGTAACAGGCGGGCAGTCCATACTGAGGTGGCGGAACACTGTGAGACCTGATATATTGTCAGTTGACACTGACTTTAGCAGAAATCATTATCTCCTGCATGCTTCATGCTGCAGACACACAAATACAACACCAACAGTCAATTTCTCTTGAAGTCATCTTCCTCCAGCCCCTGAAGGTCACTGCGAAGCAGATGTTTGGATGATTGCTGTACTGCCATGTCCCCCGTCCACCGTCTTTGTTATAATATGACGACTAGTCTCGTGCAAATGTCACGCTGTCTTGCTCCATCGAATACAATGTTCTTGTAGTTGATCTGGTAGCTTCTAGACAATCAGGTACCCGCTGACACCGCAACTCGCTCACTTGTCAGGAGCCATCCTCCAAAATCAAAGAGATTGCGACGGGTATGAGACTGGAACTTTTCAATTCCCGGGAGGCGGATTGTACATCGTCCGAGCCAGGGAATCGCAGTCCCTCGTTGCTCCCGCTAGATTTGAATAAAGTCGGGGATGAACTGGAGTTCGGCAGATTTATGTTCGGATTGTGCGTCTTCTTAGGGCTCTTTTTCGTTGGCCAAGGCTTCGTCTCTACCGATCGTCTTCATTTATTCTGCTGATCTGATTTTTCGCGTCCCCACGCGAACAAGGAGATATTACTCGCTCTCGAGGATTGGATCAAGGCCATTCCGGAACATCATGTCAACCAAACATGATATGGGATTGAGAAAAGCAGCAAAGACTGCGGTGATACCATGAAATGTACCGGATGCCGTGCAAAGTGGGCGTTGTACATGGAGAGTCATCTACAGCGTCACGAGACGTGGTTGGACGGGTACTTTGTAATACTACGCAAGCCAAAGGCCGGACGAGCCTTTTCGGGTAGTCGTCAGTGTAGCGAAGAATCATGCATCCTCACGTGATATTGACTATCAAAGACCTGACCAACCAATCTGCGGCACTCTGCCTCGAAATCTATAACCAATGTCGAGGCTTTAAATCCCAAGGGTGATGCCACCTGAGGAGCTGTCGTCCCAAGCTAGCCCCAGATCGATAGCCCACCGATTGCGCCGGATGGCCATCTCACTGCAAGTAGGGTATTCTTCCGGATCAGTGATCGACGATTCTTTTCACTGTAACGTTCAACGACACACCAGGGAAAATGCAACGATCTCAGCAGAGTCTATCGGGTGTTTAGATCCTCCCCATTTGACGATTAGAGATTTACATTTCAATTTTCAAGCTTGGTCTCAAGACTCTCCAACAGTTAACGTTGGGCTCCACATCTCCGACCCCCCTAAAGTCCGGCCCCCTTGAAAAATGTAACGACGAAATACCCCTTTTATAAACCGATTTAAATGTAAACCTATCAACGCACAATAATACAATCATTGTCAGGCTCTCCCGGTTCGCTAACCTCTTCTCCATCGTTCAAATCCTCTAAACAGTCCCTATTATTTTCCTGTGCTTCATAAACGTTTTTTTTGCTGACCAAAAGCTCGTTGGGATCCGGAATTACCCTTTTCCTTTTGACCGGCCGTACCGCCTCCAATTTTGCTTTTAACAAACTGATTTTTTGCTGAGCTTCAGCCAATAAGATATCCTTGGTTTCGAAGCTTTTTTGGACTTTTGCAAACAAAAGCCGTGAAGTGGCGATACTTTTTTCGGACCGGGAAATTTCCTGTAGTTGAAGTCGAATATCTCGGGTCGTTTTAGGGGTTTTCCAAATAAGTAAAGATTGGTTGTTAATTTTTTGGGTTGGATTTCCCGGTGTTTTATCCCTTTTGAAGCCGTTATTTTTACCTTTTTCGACGTTGACGTTGCTATTTTCTAATAAAAAAGGGTTTAAAAGTGGTTTTGCCAAGTTCACCAGCCATAACCCCGTCGTACGCCAACCAGATTGAATGGTTTTTGCTATAAATGCTTTTGATCTGGCTTTTCGATAGCAAAGTAGAAAGTTTCGTTTCCCAACAACCGTTGAACAGCAAAACTGGATTACAAATCCCAGGTGACGTCGATAAGCTTCCTTTAACGGCCCAAAAACCGATAAATCCAACGGTTGAAGAACGTGCGACGAATGAGGAGGTAAATATAAAAGCTGAATATTATTTTGGAGGCAAACAAGCATAAACTCGTCGCTGACGTGTGATCCGTGGCCGTCGAGAACTAATAAACGCTTTTCAGGAGTTAAAGGTTGGGTATTTGGAATAAACACCTTTTTTAACCATTCGATACCTGTTTCATTATTTGTCCACCCGTTTTCTGTTGCATGAAATTGCCAGGTATCGAAAGGACTTAAATCAGCTGGAAACCATTGTTGCTGTACGTTTTTCCCCTTAAATATAACGAGGGGAGGTATAACAGCCCCCGTAGCTGATACACATTCGATTATGCTCGTCCAACCCCGCGTTCCAGGCTCTTTTCGCTGTAATGGCCGGATTTTATTACGCCCTAACACCAGGCCATTAGATCCTTTGCCTTCCATTATACCTGTTTCGTCCATATTCCAACGGTTGGCCGGTTTTATAGTATCGATAACGAGATTTTTCAAATAGGACCACCAAGATTTAATTACCTCGGTTGTAGCCCCATTAACCCGGGCATTTTCTATTCGCCGGGGCCTTTGGGTTTTCAAAATTGGATATCGGGCTATAAAACGGCTAACCCAATGTTTCCCAAGGCTTTTTCTTTCTCCGGCGGCCTGAAGAATTCGTTCCGCAAAATAGCGTAGTTCTTGATGCGTTGGCGGAAGGCCTAACGCGGCCTGCGCAAGTACCCAATCTGCCAAATAGGTCTCCTGCTCCTGTGAAAGCCTTTGACAAAATCTTTTCGCTTGTTGAATTGACTGGGCCCCCTTTAAACGATCGTGAAGGGTACTCCGAGGAATACCCCATTTTTGCGAGGTTTTGTGAACTGATTTGCCATTTCTTATGTCAGAAATGGCAGCAAGAAGCTGATTTTCAGTGTACTGTTTCATTGGAAAGTTTGGAGCAAGAATCTTCAAAATGCAAGTTCTAAAGTGAAAAGTTCGTCTAGATATTTATAAAATAAAACAAAGGGTTGACGTGGCTGAGTAGATATTTTTAGGGGCCGGACTTTAGGGGGGTCGGAGATGTGGAGCCCAACGTTACAAATTTTGGAGGGTTACGTAACCTGCCCGCGTGGCCTTTCCACACCGTGTCAAGGTACACGTTCAGGCTTGTAACAAACACAGGGACTAGGTATTTAAAATGGTAGCCCCTGGCAAAGAGCGGGGTACCAAAGTCAAAAGAAATAAGGTCGAAAGGAAAGTGGGGAAATGAATTTTCGATCAGAAAGAAATACTCCATAAGCTTATTTCGATTTGGCTCTTCGGCTGCAGCCATAGGACATAGAATCAAGTTCGAACTTGCAGCAAACTCTGAGCTAGGTTCGGGATCACGAACATGACCTGGAAGCCAAGATCGCTCATTACCTCGGAATGACGATGCAGACGAACCTTTCTCCGTTCGCCAAGATACACGCTCGTTTCGAGCGAACTAGCCTTAGTTTTGGCGGAGTAAAGAGACAATGTTGCGCCATCATATTTTGCAAATATGATGTGGCAGCCGAAACAGTAGTCTTGCCAGCTACCCGAATCGTCATCGGTCACGACCAATTGGCCAAGACGCCGGATTTTCTGGGGCCCAATTCCAACGGGAAGTGAGATTTGCGGCATCCGGGAGTCTGAGTCCGGGCAATCATATTCGTTGTTGGAGCAGTTCTAGACCTTTGAAAAGATTCGAACAGGGCAGACTCTGGTGGAAAGGGCTAAGTTTAATTGGAGCAGCAAAATTCCGAATTCGAGATTGTGATGTGCTAACTAAATTACTAAAGAACACAGGTGAAATTAAACCTTTGAAAGAAGCGGACTGCGCACAAACTTGGCCCCTGAGAGCTTAACCCCCGGTCCGAACCTTGGGGATCCTGAAATTATGGCCAGTACGAACCTTTTCGCCAAAGAACTGTCAATAAGAGCAAAGTTGTGCATCCAGAAGCTTTCCATCGCCATACAACCCAGCTACTATTACGTAGTAGACTTGTGATTTTTGGCCCGACTTAACGGATTTAGCAAGATTTTGCGGGGACGGCAAGCATTTGGCACCCCATAAAATCCTCTTACGGAACAAAAAAAAGATACTTTGGGGAGACAGCGGCTTCGTAAAAGGTGAACGACAAGATGACAAACCGACCGAGGGCGCGGGCATGGAACAAAATCAGGTATACTAAACCTTCTTTCGTCTCAACTTGCCCAAAAAGTTGGACACTGAAACACTAATGCGGCTCGACTTTCCCCACCACTTAGTAGCTTCTCACTCGGCCCTAAAAAGCTTATCACTCTCCAGCTTGTCATGAACTTTTGGGATGACGCGGCACCACGGCCATCACCGACAAAGCCTTGATAGGCTACACCAAAGAAGCTCGGGAGGGAACAAGCACTATCTGCAAATCTGACTTGTGTGTTGAATGCCTGACAAGGAAAATGTAAACTCATGAGGGACACGAAACAGTGCCTGAAGCATGGCAAGGAAACCGGGCTCGTTAACCTCATCTGAGTTTGTATCTGTGCCCGATGGTTGGAGATGCTTCGGTCAAAAAGACTATCTGCATTCACGCGATCTGGCGTCTATTTAAGCGACCAGAGTCCTCGGCCGATCTGCTGCCAAGACTCTACATCGCATCAGCATCTTTCTACTCATCAGTTGACAACCTTCAGACAAGCCGTTCACATTCATACTTTCGACGATTTTTTTTTTTTTTTTTTCATTTTTTCATTTTTTCCATTTAATCTCTACCCCAAACCCATCTCAAAATGCAGTTCCGTCAGACCGTCCTATCCCTCTTTCTCATCTTCAACCTGGCCCAGGCCCTGCCCACCTCGGCGCCGGCTGCGGTGGCTGACATCACCAAGCGCGCCAACGGCAAGAGCGGCGGCGGTGGTGGTAATGGCGGCAGTGGTGGCAATGGTGGCAATGGTGGCAAGGGCCGCGGCGGCGTCTCCAACACCAAGGCCGAGGTCAAGGGCATCAACCAAAACATCGCCATCCAGAAGGAGGAGAAGCAAGACGCCAAGAACGTCGGCAAGGCCGAGAAGGGCACCGCAGCGCAGTTCAACAGTGCCAAGAACCAGCTCCTCTCCACCATTGAAAAGGGAGAGGGCGTCCGCGCCAACAACCAGAAGCTCGCCGATAAGAACAACAAGCAGCTCGTCAACGGGCTGAACAAGGTGAGCTTCCCCATAGAGAAGTTGATTTCTGCCATGGGCGGAGACTGAATTTCGTTGTTTCTTTCCAGGTCCAAGGTGCGCAAGCTACGGAGGAGAAGCTGGCCAAGAGTCTCCAGGGCGGCAACAGCAAGTCGGACAAAAGCACCCTCAAGACCCTCCAGTCCGACTTTAGCCAGGGCATCAAAGTGAACAAGCAGAACGCGCAGTTTGTAAGTTTCAATTGATATTTTGCTGTTCTGGAAAAGCAAATGCTAACCTCTTTATGATACAGGCCAAGAATGGCGGCAAGACTGGCGGCAAGGGCAAATAGATTCATGTGGGCCGAGAAACGAAGAGTCTCACACGTATCCGGTCACTGTACAGACATTTTTTGACTGTCGTTTCCGAGAAACTGTTGTCTCTTGTCGGCAAACCAGTGTATTATCTAGGACTTGGCCTTGACAGGTCGATTTTTCTTCACAACATGTATTAAACACAACAATTTAGATAGGGTGGATGGTAGCGTAGTGTTTTTGAACACGAATTCGACTTGGTTTCCGGGCTCTCCAAAGCATCTTTTTCTTAAAAGTGAAAACATTCGTGGCGGACTTTCTGATGCAGAGCAACCTTCAGGCTTCTTCAAGTCCACCAGCAATTGCCTTGTCACTTACACCCGAACAGCTACCTAACGTTTGACACCCTAATTTCAAAGCTTATTGTGACCAAACCTGAACATTTCACCGGTCTTGAGGTCCTTTCCCAGACTGTAATACGGCAGAGCCATGCGTCGAAACATTTGACTCGCCTCAGTATTCGGAACTGTATTCATTCTGATGATTATGTTCTCTACCATCGTTACAATGAGTCTGAGCGCGAGTTCACTTACATGATTGTAAAAGTCATGGAAGGGCTTTATCTCGGTAGCCCTCTTTCCGATGCTACTTTAACTCAATTCCGCAAGAAAAGCCTAGCTTTGCGATTGAGCCGCCAATTTCTGCGCTTTTTGATGTCACGTTGGCTGACCGCCGTCACGGAAAGGCCAGACATTACTGTCCGATACATTTTTGTAGGAATGCCTTGAGCTCGCGTTTACGACGTCAAAGTCCGCTGGGAGTTGCTAGTCTCTCACGGCACTTCACCCATCCCAACATGCCGTATATTCGCTTGATTAGTATTTTGGCCACGGTCCAGCCTTTATCTCGTGGACGAGAACGCCAACGTCAGGCCTTTTGGCAACCTGTTCTCTGTGAAAATATTTGATGAGCTCCTTTTTTATTCACAGTGCCTACCAGCCAATACTCCTGGGGAACATTTGCGCGCAGTTAGGTCCTATTGGGCCCATGTCGCCTTTTCTATTGGACACCAGGCTCCCAGTTTATCATCACAGCAGGACCCTCCTGCGCTGCGCCGCCGCTAACTGGCTGCGCCACGTAAAACTGAACGGTACCTCATTAAACCCACGTCATGACGCCGCGAAGAAACAGAGTACTTGCATTCCATGAGCGACTGCCGTGGGCAACAACAGTTAGTGAGTGGGGATTCTTCATGCTCTGCCGCGGTAGCTAACTTAGTTTGGTGTGTGGTCTCAAGTAGATCGTTAATACATGTTTAGGGTTTTATGCGTGCGTATTTTTTGAGGAATTTACAACATCTTCCTTGCGAAAGCATTCGTAATAATGATAGAGAATTGAATTGCACGTCAAAACACCACCGTGACGACGCTGGAGAGCAAAAACAGCTAAAGGCTTTTGTTCAACTTTATATAAAAAGTAAATCGCTACATACAACCATCGCTAGAGAAGCTTTGAAATTTGTACGTTGTACCCATGAGTCAACATATAAAACACAGGTAGCTCGCATAATTCTTTCTACGGCTTAGGCGTCGTCTGTACGACCTCTGCTCTGGTACGCTGGCAACGCCCGCGTAGTCATCCAATCTGCAGCTAGCACCTGGGTAATACCAGGCCGCTGGCTTGGGTTCCACGCGAGCATCAACTTTGCTCCGTCTGGAGTAATATCTGGACTTGGGATGCCAAGCCATATGGGAGGTACCATATAAAATGGGACTCCAGGGGGCTTGTGGGTGCTGTCGGGTCATTCAGATTAACTACCGGCTCCCGATCAGGTTCTCCATACTGTTCATATAGTTTGTTTATCGGCATCTTGTCGAGGGATGCGGGGAGTTTCAGAAGGATGCTCCTGAGGTGAAGATCTAGCAAGCCATTCCCAGAGGCTCCCTTTGCATCCCGCAAGCTGCAAAGTGCCGGAAAAGCGACTAGACATGGGTGAGTTGCAATACGGCCGCGGTGATGGAAAAATTCCAAGATAGGAGGAATCAATTATTCAATTCCCGCCCTTCAGTGCGGCCAGCTGTGTTTTGATCAATGTGAGAAAGGATGTCGACTTCGATGCGGTCCGCGTCTGCGATGCCGACCTTGACGGCTACGTATCTCGACGTCGTCTTGCCAATGGCAAGCCAAGCAGTGGAAAATGCGCCATGGGCGGGATTGGGGAGCATCGCGATAGACGTAACCGTGGAACAGATTGAACAGACGTCAAAGCTGGGACGAAATAGCCAAATCATTGATGATAAATCAGTAGGTAGGATCTGTGAAATATTCCCCAAGTCATATATCTAGCCCCCTGTCACAACAGACTGGTTCACTTTGGTGTTGGGATCTCTTAGGGAGATGAGGGACGATTCGACAAAGTAGATGCTGACATGGTAGGGAATGCGACGTTGCTGATAGGAATATTGACCATACATGCTCCCAAGGACTTCTCTATCATGCGTCCTCCTGGGTCTCGCCGATCTTCACGTTTCGGCATTCTTGTTCTGGGTCCTGGTTGAGAATGAAAAGGGGTTTGGGCTAGTTTATACACGAAGTAATATTGGGTGCTACTGTGTGTCATCTGTACGGCAAAGACTGGCAGCTCTGAATAGAAAAAAAAGGCAGCACACAACGCAGACAGGTCGAGCCATTCTGTCGGCAAGTGTTCTTAAAATAAAAAGTGATGGCAATTGCCTATTTCTCGTAAGTGAGATTATTGTCTATTTCAAGTAATTATCCACGGACAATGATGACATCTCAACCCCATCCTCCAGATGTTGCATAACGTTGGGCCCCACATCTCCGACCCCCCTAAAGTCCGGCCCCTTTGAAAAATGTAACGACGAAATACCCCTTTTATAAACCGATTTAAATATAAAACTATCAACGCACAATAATACAGTCATTGTCAGGCTCTCCCGGTTCGCTAACCTCTTCTCCATCGTTCCAATCCTTTAAACAGTCCCTATTATTTTCCTGTGCTTTATAAACGTTTTTTTTGCTGACCAAAAGCTCGTTGGGATCCGGAATTACCCTTTTCCTTTTGATCGGCCGTACCGCCTCCAATTTTGCTTTTAACAAACTGATTTTTTGCTGAGCTTCAGCCAATAAGGTATCCTTGGTTTCGAAGCTTTTTTGGACTTTTGCAAACAAAAGCCGTGAAGTGGCGCTACTTTTTTCGGACCGGGAAATTTCCTGTAGTTGAAGTCGAATATCTCGGGTCGTTTTAGGGGTTTTCCAAATAAGTAAAGATTGGTTGTTAATTTTTTGGGTTGGATTTCCCGGTGTTTTATCCCTTTTGAAGCCGTTATTTTTACCTTTTTCGACGTTGACGTTGCTATTTTCTAATAAAAAAGGGTTTAAAAGTGGTTTTGCCAAGTTCACCAGCCATAACCCCGTCGTACGCCAACCAGATTGAATGGTTTTTGCTATAAATGCTTTTGATCTGGCTTTTCGATAGCAAAGTAGAAAGTTTCGTTTCCCAACAACCGTTGAACAGCAAAACTGGGTTACAAATCCCAGGTGACGTCGATAAGCTTCCTTTAACGGCCCAAAAACCGATAAATCCAACGGTTGAAGAACGTGCGACGAATGAGGAGGTAAATATAAAAGCTGAATATTATTTTGGAGGCAAACAAGCATAAACTCGTCGCTGACGTGTGATCCGTGGCCGTCGAGAACTAATAAACGCTTTTCAGGAGTTAAAGGTTGGGTATTTGGAATAAACACCTTTTTTAACCATTCGATACCTGTTTCATTATTTGTCCACCCGTTTTCTGTTGCATGAAATTGCCAGGTATCGAAAGGACTTAAATCAGCTGGAAACCATTGTTGCTGTACGTTTTTCCCCTTAAATATAACGAGGGGAGGTATAACAGCCCCCGTAGCTGATACACATTCGATTATGCTCGTCCAACCCCGCGTTCCAGGCTCTTTTCGCTGTAATGGCCGGATTTTATTACGCCCTAACACCAGGCCATTAGATCCTTTGCCTTCCATTATACCTGTTTCGTCCATATTCCAACGGTTGGCCGGTTTTATAGTATCGATAACGGGATTTTTCAAATAGGACCACCAAGATTTAATTACCTCGGTTGTAGCCCCATTAACCCGGGCATTTTCTATTCGCCGGGGCCTTTGGGTTTTCAAAATTGGATATCGGGCTATAAAACGGCTAACCCAATGTTTCCCAAGGCTTTTTCTTTCTCCGGCGGCCTGAAGAATTCGTTCCGCAAAATAGCGTAGTTCTTGATGCGTTGGCGGAAGGCCTAACGCGGCCTGCGCAAGTACCCAATCTGCCAAATAGGTCTCCTGCTCCTGTGAAAGCCTTTGACAAAATCTTTTCGCTTGTTGAATTGACTGGGCCCCCTTTAAACGATCGTGAAGGGTACTCCGAGGAATACCCCATTTTTGCGAGGTTTTGTGAACTGATTTGCCATTTCTTATGTCAGAAATGGCAGCAAGAAGCTGATTTTCAGTGTACTGTTTCATTGGAAAGTTTGGAGCAAGAATCTTCAAAATGCAAGTTCTAAAGTGAAAAATTCGTCTAGATATTTATAAAATAAAACAAAGGGTTGACGTGGCTGAGTAGATATTTTTAGGGGCCGGACTTTAGGGGGGTCGGAGATGTGGAGCCCAACGTTAATCTACAATTCGAGAATAATTACAAACTTTGTCAGCCTTCATCAGAAATCTCAACCTTGGCTTCGCAGTCGCCGTGGATTGTTTGTAAGATAAAGAAAAAGAAATACTTCTTATAACGAACTAAGGGTAATGTTAGCAATAACCAACTTTTTATTTATTTTGCTTGGCGGTGCGTTGGTTCGTTTTTAGGTTGCGGAACCTATAGACAGCCAACACGCCATGTTAATGAAAAGAACTGCTGTATAGGCTAGCCAGCCTATCCGTTATTTTTAACCAACTCAGAAGCTTTCCCCCAATCCCGTAAACGAACATTTTTGAGCATGTAGGAGGCCTTTTTTGGCTTGGGGTAACATAGGTATCGGATATAACCGCGAGAAACTGCAGGGTTTAACACCGAATGGTGACAATATCGCAAGATTCTAAATGTCGGCTCTTATAAACCTAACACATTTTCTAACTGACGGATCCTCACCCTGCCTCCTTTATTACGATTTCTTCAGGCTTTTCATGCAAACGGTACAAATTTGCCATCGAGGTCTTTACTTCGCCAGGGATATTCCCATATTTTGCATTGTGTATATGTTTGTTGTAAATATTGCCCGACTGACCGGCGGTAATTTGACTTTTTTTCGTTGTACTTGGTAACTGTAAATTGCAATAATCGCTCGTAAAGCGGAACTCAAGAGTATAGTGCATAAGAATATGGGTTATATCCAGCGAATATCCATGAACCGCCCTTTAACCAAACGAGCCGGTTGATAGTTTGCATAGGTTTACACAAATTACCGATGTTTGAGGTATGCCAAAACCCACCCATGGGGGGACCCAACCCGGCCCAAAATTGAACGCGGGTTTTCTTGGCAACCCGCGGGTTACCCCAGTTCGGGTTGAGCCTGCCAGCCCGCGGACCTTTACGGGCCCCCGCCAAAAGCCCGTGGGCTGGTGGGCCCGGCCGGGCTATTCCTCTTTTCGGGTTTTGGCAGGCTTTACCGACGTTACAAGTCTCGCTGTCAAACTGTATGTGCGAATCTGCCACACGGTCCACACTGCATTCGAAAGTATCCAAAAGAATAAAATCCGGTCCAACGCCCTAAAGTCGCCCGCAATGTATTTGGCTGACAAGCAGCTGCAGCACGGTGCGACGGCTATAGCTAAACACTGTCGATGTGCAGAAGGAAGTGACGTGTCGAGAGATGGGTTTACGCAGTTGAGAGGATCAATGGTTGGAAGCAAGTTTTGACTTTGGCCTCGGCATTCAATGCAAGCCCGACCCTTTCCGAAACCTGGCCCATGAGTACGCATCAAGCCTATCTCGGACAGCGTCCAGAGGTCAATCTAGTATAAACGGAGCTACACCCGATATAAGTGAAAAAGTGGCGGGATGAATTTCTAATACCGGCCATTAAGGCGATTAAACCAAAACATCGCTAGAACATGGATGAAGCCGATATTATGGCCGTCATGGGAATTAACGGATTGGTTATCGGAAGCGCAGAGGTGCGTTCATGACTGTCAAAACGGCCAGGAAGTTGTACATGGACCCCGAGAAGCGAGACGCTTTATTTTTGTCAAAAGTTATAAAAGCATCCTCCTTACATTTGTAGCTCCCGTGCGTCAAACTTAAAAGCCAAATACTATTCTGTTATCTTCAAGTTAAATACCCACGCCCCCACCCACACAAATAAAAAAACGCAGCAAATACCACGCCTGGCTGGTTTGGGCCAACACCGAAGCCTACTTCTTTTTGCTGTCGGCTTATTGATTTTGCTGAAGGCAGCGGAACTAGCGCTTCTGTGAGCTGCGGATCTTACTGGGCTGCCTAACAGATTGAAGTCGTCAGAGAACAGTAAAAAGTTAAACACGAACAGAAAAGCCGGGGAAAAAATAATCCTTTCCCCTCGGCAACATTGGTAAACCCAAAAAGTTGTTGGGAACCGCCAAGCCTCCATCTCAACTGAAATTGCTTTCCTGACTTGATAACTCAGTATTAGGCTTATGTTTATGCATTAGATGCCAATTTTCGAAGGTCAAAGCAGGGCCGAGGCGAAAAAGAGACGCCATGTCACCACACCAATATTAGCACAGACAGGTACTCTCAGCTCTAAGCAAGGCCTACTTGAAAACTTGAAACAAAGCAGTATCCCAAGTGCCCAGGCCGCCCAGATTAGTTTCAATCAGGTAGGGAAAGAATTGTTTTCGTTTCGTGCCTTTAGCTCCTAAACACAGCGACGGGCAATAAAAGTCTAAAATTCGTCTTCGGCGCATGTGAGACGGGCAGTACCTATCCCACACATAAGCAATAAATTCGAATCTAAGTTTAGCATTTGCTGACTGGGTTGTCAAACTGTTTTCAGTCGATGGGATGGCGGGGGTTTAATCCGTCCAATGTTAAAACTACTGCCAAACCACGATAAAAAAAAAAACCCCCTGCAACAATTTTAATCAAAATATAATATATTGCACGAATAACAAACATGGGGGTGGAACCCCACCTAAACGCCCTGGTACCGGCCCAACCCGTTGGTCATGACAAACTAATCCATGGCCTTCAATACGAAAGCATTGGTTTTGAAATAAAAAAGACTACCCCCGTATCCCAACATTGCGAACGACGGCCGCGCAAACCGGTTGTTTCTTAAAATTGCACAATTGGCGGAAATCAACGCTACCCCGGCCCCGAGAATTATTAAAGCACCTTTTAAATCTCAAAAGCTCGAAACTTTCAACACAGGAACTTTGCCACTGCCGACACCAATAGCCCGGATCAGCCTTGCGAACTAGTTCGGCCGAGAAATACGGCCGAGGCACATGGCAGGCGTTAAGGGCAGCTTGGTTGCTAAACGACACGGTACAAACGGGTACTAGTAATGCTAGACAAATTTATTATTAAGATCCAACTTGTATTTAAAAATGCCAAGTTTATCCATTCTCAGTTCTTATTGGATCGATAAGACCCATACTAGAACATTAGAATTTCCATCAATGCTGCCAAGGTTCCCCTATAACCACTTCCCCCAACTTGTCAAAAATTGCGTATGCTTCAAGACTGAGGTTGTCGCACGTTGAAATCTCTTTGCAATTTCCTACGGCAGAACACTACCCCAACAAAATATAATCTACCCAGCAGTAACTTGGCTGATTCGTGGGTTGTCACTAATTTGACGAATTGGTGGTAGTGTACATTGTGTCCCAACAACAATTACAGCTGCTTTCCCCGGGCATATGTCCAGCTGTGTAAGCAAGGCTGAATCTAGCGAAGCTCCAAACTTCATATCATTGTTTTCCATGTACAAAACAAAATACAAAAACGCAATCTAAGTCCTCAAAGCCGATGAGATGGCTATATTCACGTGAAATTTCGTAGTTTGTCGTCCTATTTCTGCCTGCACCATGGAAAAAGTACCTATCGCCGGTGTCTTTCTCTTATTACACGTGCTCTTGAGATGCAGCAGTTTGCATCATTTTCTCAGTTTCCTGAAGCCGAGGACTAACGCGGCGGCAACCGAGGCTGGAGTAAAAGATACAGTCATGATTTGGATTGGTCTTTTTTTTTCAAAAAGTGAGTAGCTCCCTCGCTATGTTGCCTGTTATCTGAAAGTACAGTCTACTTGTACATTCGCTCTTTGGCTATTCTTTCACGTTCGTTCCATGTGATAATGTTTACCCCCTAGACAAATTCCTCTATATAATAGCCACTCTTTCCCTCACGATCAACATGATTCTTTGATTTCATGTTACATTCAGCTCAAGAAAAAAACAGCGGTATATAACTCAACAACCCAACCATGCGCAGCGAAGAGCCTAGCGAGCCGTATTCTGTGCGCGGCCTGAGCTCGGTCAGGTCGACGGAGCGCATCAATCAGATCGATCAAGTACGAGCCTTTGGGATTGGAGATGTTGTCTCTCTCCCCCAGCTGGTAGTTTGTGGTGACCAGTCAGCCGGCAAAAGCTCTGTCCTGGAAAGCGTTACGGGTATCCCGTTCCCACGGAAGAGTGGACTTTGTACGAGATTCCCCACTGAAATCATCCTTCGGCACAACTCCAAAGCCACACAGATTACGGCCACTGTTCAGCCACACGCCTCGAGATTAGAAGAAAAGAAAAACATCCTTTTACAGTACCGTCGCGTATTAAAGGACATGTCGGAGCTCCCTGGTGTTATCGAGGAGGTGTCCGCATTAATGGAGATCCGCGGGTATGGGAACCATAGCACTGGGAACGCTTTTGCGTCTGATGTCTTGCGGATCGAGTTCACGGGCCAGACGAACCTCAACCTGACTATTGTCGACTTACCTGGACTCATCTCTGTGGCCAATGAAGAGCAGAGCGAAGAAGACATCCAGGTGGTTAAAGATATGGTCAAAGGCTATGTTCAGAGTTCTCGCACCATTGTGCTAGCAGTGGTGCAAGCTACCAACGACATCGCCAACCAGGTCATCATCCAGCTTGCACGACAGTACGACCCCGAAGGTGAAAGGACGGTGGGGATTATTACCAAGGCGGATTTGATCAA
The DNA here is from genome assembly GCF_004337985.1 of Pyricularia pennisetigena. Classification (NCBI taxonomy): domain Eukaryota; kingdom Fungi; phylum Ascomycota; class Sordariomycetes; order Magnaporthales; family Pyriculariaceae; genus Pyricularia; species Pyricularia pennisetigena. Next base: position 583,478 of record NW_021940923.1, read on the forward strand.
CGAGGGCAGCGAAGCCAGCCTCGCGCAACTTGCGAACAACCAGGCCAACATTAAACTGAACCTTGGATTTTTTCTTTTGAAAAACCCGAAACCGTCCGAAATGGAAGAGGGTATTAACCCTAAACAGCGGTCGGAAAGGGAGTTGCGATTCTTTTCGGAACCCGTCTGGAAGCAGCATCTCGATATGAGTCGTGTGGGGGCCGAGAATTTGAAACTTTTCCTGCAGGACCTTTTGGATTCCCACATCGAAAAGGAAATGCCCAAGGTGATTGAGGATATTAAAAAGGTCCTGCACATTACGGAGGAAAGTTTGACGCGACTTGGCCAAGCCCGTCCCACGACGGGGCACATCCGTATCTTCCTGACCCAAGTCAGCACCAGCTTTTCCCAGCTGGTCCAAGCTGCCCTGGATGGCAACTATCACGGGCCATACTACGGGTTTTTCGATTCAGTTGTCCATTCACGGTTGCGCGCCGTCGTCCACGAAATCAATGGCGAATTCGCTACGGCCATTCGTACTCATGGCAAAAAGAGAGTTTTGAGGCCTGCAAAGTCAGAGACTGGCTGGGGTCGTGATGAAAATTCAATTAAGGAAAATAGCGAGGAGGACCATTTCGTAACCCCAGAAGAAATGAAAAACTGGGTCAAAAAGGCAAGTCTATATGCGATTATCTAACAGGGTATGACTGACATAATACAGGTGTACTTGGGCACAAGAGGCCGTGAGCTTCCAGGGAACTATAATCACGTCCTGCTGGCCGAGCTGTTTATGGAACAATCCTCCCGCTGGCTGCCCATCGCCAAAACGCACGTAGAAAGCGTTATCGCGACCGTCACCAGGTGGCTGCAAGACGCCGCTCGAATGGTTCTACCCGAGGACAAGATTCGTACTAATGTGCTTGCCATTTGCTTTCAATGGGTCGAGGCCGCCGGTAATAGCGCTTCTATCGAGCTCAACAAGCTTAAAGAAGACGAGCAGCGCCAGCCTATCACGTACAACCACTATTACACCGACAACATTCAAAAGTCGCGTCATGGCTTTTTCCGTGAGGCCGTGGAAGCGGCCATTAAAGAGACAGCAAGCACGGATTATCATGGCAAATTCCACGTTAGCAATATCCCTGTGGATTTCGCAAGGTTTTTCGAGGCTATGAAGTCCAAAGTCAATGTCGATATGGACGACCAGGCATGTGCCGAAGCGCTGGCGGGTCTGGAAGCCTACTACAAAGTGTGTTTTACTGTTTTACACGATGCCATTATTCCGACGTGGCGATACTAAATCATGCTGTAACAGGTCGCTATGAAGACGTTCGTGGATAATGTCTGCCGGCAGGTTGTCGAGCGTCATATTATTGCCCCCCTCCCCGAAATCTTCAGTCCAGTGACGGTTTCCAGATTTACGGACGACGAGCTTCGTCGAATTGGAGCCGAACCGGAAAAGCAGAACCGAAAGCGGGAAGAGCTTAACACCCGGGCTCAAAAATTGAGGAGCAGCCTTGCAAACCTCCAGCGACACTGACGTGCCTTTTATTTTCTGGGGTTACAAAAAGCTTCTTTTCGCTGTTTTCCTTAATTGAATTTTCATCCAATTATATGTTGGTCCCTCACGCGGAACTTGACTTCTTTTGGATCCAGGGATACGTTTGATTTCGGTCGACAGGTTGGAACGATGGAAAAGCTGGTTACGCAGGAAAAGGTTACAATTTTGATATTGTCATTAAACTCGAAAGTATATTGAAAGAAACTCAAAAATTACTGAAAGTGTTCCTGCCGGGATTCTTAGCCTTTTTTTTTTTTTTTTTTTTTTTTTTTTTTTTTTTTTTTTTTTGTTTATAGGTTGCCAGCAGTAAAGTTAATCTGAGGTGCCACTCCCTGATGACTAGTTATATCCGCCCCTGGGGCATCCAACTGTCTAGCAAGGACGACTGGAATGAAGACGAATAGCTTCCACAGTCACAGTGCATTCAAAGATCTTTTCAGAGGATCAGATTTGAATCCAAGCCAAGAAGAAATTCTGGCTGGTAAGCATTATTTTGTCGGTGAAATAAAATACCAATGTACATTGTAATTACACAAACCATATCTATAAACCCCACCCCATTCACGTTGCATTACACGTTTTGGTTGCACCAGCCAAACAATCTTCCTGTACTCTTCTGAAAGGAGTACTGGCGCTAAGGATATGCCAAGCCTCGGGACAAAGTCATTGAATCCTTATAAAAAGGTATGGAACCGTTGCCCGTAAACTACAATTGACCTACAAGGATCATTTCCGACTGTTTAAATAAAGCATCTGTCTAAATTGACTGCCAAACCTTAAAGGTTCCCATTGTCATCTATCCATCTATTACCATCTGGTCGTCGTAACCGATCGTTCCGTCGCTGCCGTCCTGAAGGGAAGTATTCGTATCAGCAGCGTTGCTACCCCCTAACCTTTCATCCCGAACTTCATTCCATGGGGAATCAGTCATATCACAATCGAAAGGATTGCCGCCTCCCAGCTGTCCATTCTGCACAATGTTCGAAGAGAAGTTGGCCATTTCAAAAAGTAAATTCACCTTGATTTCCAGTTTAACAGCATTTCCTTCCACCGCGCACTGCTCCTTCCCACATTTATCATCATCATGCTGCCGATATTGTGCCAGCCATTTCAAGTAATGGTGCGGCGATGAGTTAATGGACCTAACTCGACCTAACTTACCGCTGGTAGTGGGAGCAACTGCAGCTTAGCTATCATACGGTGAAGTCGAACCTTGTATGTAGATTCTCGCACCGGTATGAGTTGTTAACTACGGGAAACAATAGGGAGGGAAAGCAACAACGTGGGACTGTTCCATATAGCCCTTCTGGTGGCGATACGGTGGCAGGCAGCAAGTGTGGTCCTGGTTGGCTATCCTCAGAAGCGGCGTCCAAGGAGTGGACGTTGGATTAATCATCCAAAACTCGACCTACGTAGGTTACGAGTGTGTGTTCCCCTGCTCATTTTCAGAAGATGAACTCAACCTCTGGTTGTAGCAGGAAACCATCTTGCCTATCTTCAGAGCTGGGGAATCCATCCCTTCTTATCCTAAGCTAATGGATGTGTGGTCAGGGCCACAATGTGGGGCTGCTCGTGAACTCGACCGCCAAGCGTGCAGACAAATGTGTGCAGACGTGCAGACAAATGGGGCCTCAATTGTGGCATTCGTGTGAGTGGGGCTACCGCTAAGCGTACACACACATACGTACAGACTGAAAGTGGACGGACGAGTGCCTTGCCGACACCGACCTCCTGCCCAATCAGCCGTTCCGATTGTTGACGGAGTTCCATTTGCGCTCTACCATAGTACGGCCGTGTTAAGTGGCTCCCGCCCTTTGCGAACTGGGCCGTCGGGAGTGACAGGAACGGGGCTGGCTCACGTGAACTTGGTTAGTCTCGAGAAGGCGGCCAGCGTTTTGCTGCCGTGTAGCTGTGATCATGTGATGGGAAGGTTGTGCTGCCTAAAGGCTGCTTTTTAGACCATTGATCAAAAAGGCTCGGAGCCTCAGAACAAAGTTGTTCACCTCATATGCAGTCATCTGGCGCCGCAGAACGATGACAGCACGAGCAGCATGGAGCCCCACTCGGCGAGGGTTTCCTGCCCGGCTTTCCCTTGCTTCTCGACCGACAGTCGCTTTGGGAAAGCATCATCTAGGATAGAGCCATAATAATCCAAAACACGGCCTATGTCCTTGGCCAACCCATAAATCATTGACGAACCGGAGGGTTCTGGACGCACCCTGATTCGTCGTGGCAGAACAGGACAACAGGTGCGAAGACAGTGGGGTTGATTACCGACATCCATGCCCGGATGGTACTGTTGATCTGCATATAATCTGGACCTTGCTAAGCTACATTCAGTTTGTCGACCAGGCCTTGATCCACTCCACGTGGTGCTTTACCCTCAGCACCTCCAGGTGGTTCCTCAGGGATGGGTGGTCCCGTCGACCCGATAGTATTTGTCTTAATAAACACATTATCTGATGTACTTGGCCTGGTTGGAATGCATGTTCTCTGTTAAAACTATTCCAAATTGCTAACAAAGCTTCTGGGTAGTTTTTCCAATCCCCTGTGGCATATGTAACTGCTCCATAATCAAAATCTCTTTCGGAATCTCGACCGAGGAGGCCACGAATCCACGACCATAAGCCCGTGAATAGGGTCGAAAGCTGCATCAGTAGCATTGTTTTGGGGCTTAACGCCGACAACTTGGTGCAAAATTGTGTAGAACTGCCCCGAAGAAGGATGGCTCCATCATTCCCTTTTTTCCTCCGGTAAAAGACTTTTTTTCATTGATTGAGCGGGATACTGCGCTTGTGAACAAGATAATCGAGCAGATTCACATGATCTTCTCGAAAAAAGCATCAATCTTGGTCGGAAGCCACTCTCGCTGGTAGCCCGAGTTTAAGCTAGCCTACACAGCAGCGAATGAAGGGGTTTGGGGGCTGGCAATTTTCCTTGCACCTCTAAAACAACCCCAAAGTAAAAAAAAAAACATCAGTATATCATTAGTAAATCATACAGACAAGAAGAGGCCGAAGGTCCGGCTAGCACTCACAATGCACGGAGGGCTGCGCGTCTCAATGGTTTCGCAGGTTACGACCTGCCGAGGCATGAGCGGCCGATCAATTGCGTGCGTTATCTGCGCCAAGCATGCGGCGTGAAGGAGAAAATGGAAAGCTTTGAGACCTAGCATGTTTGAAAGGTAGCCTCGAATTGCGGGTTTTTCTTTTTTTTTTTCCCCGCTTTGATTTCTGAAATAGCAAATGTACCAATGTGAAATTTAGGATTACGGTCGATTGGGGTGACTGGCTGAGCCTTTGGGCCTTTGATCAGACTGGGAAAAGTCTCGTACTTTATAGACCGCAATGCTGCTGCCACAACTAAAATTGGTCCACGGATGTATGTTGGAGGATAATGCGCCTGCATGGTTAGTGATGGCACAAATGGAGTCAAGGCCATACTTGTTTGGGGTAACGATCCGGGTACCCACGTAATTTACCCAATGCACAGGCCGGTCACCTATAAATTTGTTTATAACGCTGCAACGGCCGCAGGCATATCCTTTCTTGTAACAACGCTACGATAACACCAACAACGCCAAAAACACAACATATTTGCAACCTGCCCAGGGCATCAAAAAACTTTATTTAAAAAGGTTTCCCCCTTAAACAAAAAGCTTGTAAAATTTGGCTAGTTTTAACCGTATCCGAACATCACGGGATTGCAATGCATAAACGGTTTCCACGGCGATCTTTTTAACCTGTTAATAAAAAAAGAGGACAAAACCTTTAAGCGATGGAAGCGAAATTTTAAATTGTATTGTTGTTGCAACGGTTAATTAGAGATAGTTTGATTTATTTGTTTCGGAAATTAATAAGCCCTACAAGCTGTAGCTGTATGCTAGGACATGTGGTTTCACAGTTGTTAGGCATTTCGTACTGTAAACGAAGCACAGTGTAAAGGTATCTGCTTAGTGTGTTGATTTGATCGTTCCAGATGTTGAAATAACTACACCCTTTGTTTTCGGGGTAAAGCGACTTGGCTAGACGTGTTTGCTACGAAAAAATGCCGATAGCTAGCCTTGCGCGTCAGTCAGGTCTGTTTTAATACCTTATAGTACCTTCGAGTTCCAGAAGCAGACCATACATGTCTAGGTGGGCTGGCAACCGACCAGGTCTTGGAAACGCTTAAGCATTTATAGCAAAACTTTAAAAAAGAGCAAACATGCAGTGTTTACCAAAGTCACTGATTACTAGTGGGTCAAGCTTCGCGGACCCCCTGTCAAATAGGGGGTCCCAAAGTCTGGATTACCCCTAAACATCACTCTTTGGGATCGTTTTCGTGACACCCCCTAATAATAAGTTCAAAGCGATAAAGTAGGGGCGAAATACGATGGAAGGTTGTCGACTGGTCCCCATTTCCACGAAACAAAAAAGCGATAAGGTCGCCGTAAAGGTTTTTGGGACATGCCAAGACCTCTGCCAGTTCAAAAATGAACCTCACGGCAACAATCAAGCTTTGGGAGGCCAAATGGGTACGTAAAGGCCAAGTATGTCCGTTTTTGGTTAAGAAAGTTCTAACCGAAAACCCATTTTTGGACCCTGGCAACATCTGTTCAATCAGATTTTACTGCCCGCTAAGTGCAATATCCAGGGTAATGGTAATAAGGGATATTCACGAGGGTGGTCTGTTGCATAATTCAGCCCCGCCACAACATCTTTTTTCTGCTTACCCAATTCGTCCACCGCTTTCGGTAACAAGATTTGCTCCCGATGAGCTTGAGGTATAATTAGTGAAACCGCTTTTGGCAGCACTCCAAAACTTATCTAGTCCTCCAATAGCTATTTAGTCGCTAAAAGCAGTTTAGAGTCGTTGAATGGCTGCATTTCTTAGCACTCATAGACACTAGTAACGCTGCGAAACCAGTCTTTGGTCCCAACGGCGCCACCCTACACCGGACGGGATCTAGTGTCAGGGCTCATCCCTGAAGCCTAGAGCTCCACAATTGATCCACTTCGTGGCTCAATTGCGGCTTCGCAATGTACCTGTAGGTCCATCCAAAGAACGCTCTGGTTCAGGTCTGGGGACAATTTGTCGATTTTCGCCGTTTATAGCGGTATGTTCGGTATTTTAGCGACCGACACTCCGTTATAAACAAATAAATAGAAATCGTAAAAATAAGCGGTTTATACGTTGGATATAGCATTTATTAAAACTATGAACAACGATTTAATTTATATTTTAGTTTATTATAACGGCCGAATTGGATACCACATACCCTAATCCGTTTATGGCGGTATTGTTTTTTTGATTTTTTTTTGATTTTCGATCTCTTTTAATATTATATTGATTTTCAACCAAGTTTTTCAGTTTTTACATGGGGGGTGGTATATGTATAAATAACAGAATAGTATATTTTAGTATTTATAACGTATTATATAAATCGTTAAATAAACGGATAGGTAAAGTAAATATAATTTTATACCAAATTTACAATCGAAACGTTGTTATATTTTTACCAGTTTAAAAGATAATAAAACCAAAATATTAGGAGCTGGATTACGTATATGAATAGACGCTTACGTCAAATCCAATTTATCATATTGGTTTTGAAAAGAATTCTATATAAAAAAATGCTAAATGAGTGTTATTTAGATATTTTTTACTTAATTTAATTAATACCATATTATTTTTGTTTTTCAGCCAAATCTCAAGGTTTTTGCACGCCGGGTGTGGCATACGTACGTTTAATATAAAGCTATAGTTTGGTACAAATAGTCTAATTATATAGGCCGTTAAATAAGCGGATAGGTAAAGTATATGCAATTTTACATATAATTTATAGCCGAAACGCTTTTACATCTTTACCAATTTTAAAGATAATAAACCCAGAATTTCAGGAATTGGATTACGTATATAAATAGACGCCAACGTCAGATCCGATCTATAACGTCGGTTACCCCCTGCTCGNNNCCCCCCCCCCCCCCCTCCTGTTCGGCACCCAAAAATAACTCTACAGCCACGTTCACCTCTCATGTTCTTTTATAAATATTTCGACCAATTTTTCACTTTTGGATTTACTTTTTTCTGTTCTTCATTTTCCGTTTTCCAATGAAGTAATATACCGAAAATCAGCTTATTCTCGCTATTAAAAACGTTAATAATGGCGAATCAATTGCAAAAACCTACCGAAAATAGGGAATATTTAAATTTACACTTTAAAATCGATTTAAAAGTTTTCAATTTTATAAACAAACACAAAACCCTTTTTAAAAACTTTTTACGGAATAGGAATATTATTTAATTAATTGGGCATTTATCCAAACAATTTTAGGGTTTCCGCCAACGCATTAAAAATTACGTTTTTTTGCTGAACGAATTTTTTAAACCGCCGGAAAAACAAAAAGTTTTGGAAAACGTTGGATAACCCGTTTTTTGGTTCGTTATCCAATTTTTAAAACCCAAAAACCCCGTCGAATAAAAAACGCCCAGGTTAATGGGGTTATTACGAAAATATTTAAGTTTTGGTGGTTTTATATTATTAACCCCATTATTAACGATATTAAACCGGAAAATCGGTGGAATATAAACGAAACCGGTGTAATGGAAAGCAAAAAATTTAACGGTTTAACATTTAATTTTAAGGGAATCCGGCCATTATAACGGAAAAAACCCGGAACGCGGGGTTAGACGATTTTAATTAAATGTATATCGGTTACGGGCGTTAACTTCGCTTCCCTCGTTATATTTAGAAGAAAACGTATAATAATAATAATTTCCAACGGATTTAAACTTTCTCGATAATTGGTAGTTTTGTACAGGCGAAAACGGGTGGATAAATAACGAAACGGTTATTAAATGGTTAAAAAAATGTTTTTTCCATATACCCAGTTTTTAACCCCTAAAAAACGGTCATTAATTTTCGACGGCCATAAATTATACCTAACGGACAAATTTGTATTCTTTTATTTGTAAAATATCATTTAATTGTTATATTTACCCCTTTATTCGTTATACGTTTTCCAATTATTGGATTTATCGGTTTTTGGGCCGTTAAACAAAACTCATCGACGTTAATTTGGATTTATTAAACAATTTTGCCATTTAATAGTTATTGGAAAACGAAATATCCTTTTTTGCTATAATATAATTAAATCGGAAACATTTACAGCAAAAAAAATTAATTTAGGTGGCGTATAACGGGTTTATAACCGGTAAACTTGGAATAACCATTTTCACCCTTTTTGTTCAAAAATAGCAACGCCAAGGTTATACAAAATAAAAATAATAGTTTATAAAAGGGTAAAATACCGGAAAACCCAACCCAAAAAATTAACGACCAGTTTTTATTTATTTGGAAAACCTTTAAAACAACCCGAAATATCCGATTTTAATTGCAAAAGTTTTCCCAATCCAATAAAATCATCGCTTTTTTGCTTTTTTTGTTTGCAAAAATCTAAAAAAGCTTCGAAATTAAAAATATATTTTTGGTTAACGCCCAGCAAAAAATCAGTTTACTGGAAATACAATTGGAGGTAACACGGCCGGCGAAAAAAAATAATTCCGGATTAGAACGAGTTTTTAATTAATAAAAAAAAACATTATTGGATTGCAGGAAAATGAAACAGAAAATTGGGAATTTCTAATTAATATAAAAGAGGTTAATAAATCGGAACAGACTCAAAAAGGATTGTATTTTTGTGCGTTGATAGTTTTATATTTAAATTAGTTTATAAAAGTAGGCATTTCGTCGTTAGATTTTTAGGTGTGGCCAACAGAGGGGGTGGCCATCAGGGGGTACCCGACGTTATAATATTAATACGTAATTAAACTTTTCCCGTTTCGTGTATAAGATTTTTACTCATTTCCCCATACACTGACGTATCCCCAAAAAAAACCAGGATTTCTAATTGTCGAGGTCCAGGCCGTCAAAATGGAAAATATCCAAATTTGCATACCAAATGAGGCGATCCAGACTTTAGGGACCCCTGGTCTAACAGGCGGTCCGCGACGCTCAACCACAAGTAATTATAGACGGGAGCTTTCGTCTTTTGGCTGTATCTTTAGTGCAACAAATGCTTGAGCAGACTGGAAATTTAGCCTGACTGCTGCGTGGCCTTCTAAAAGCCAATCTAGAACTTCGAGTTGTTCGAAGGTTACCACAAGCTGCTTTTTACATGAGCATCTGAATCGCGAGGTACGAGTTTTGGCCCATGATTGAAAAATTCCGGGATAGCAATCGCTCCGCTATTGCTTTGAAAAAAAAAAAAAAAAAAAAAAAAAAAAAAAAAAAAAAAGCGTCACATTGCCATACCCATCGGCGGTCTGCATCAATCAGACTATCATCACCGTCATGGAGGGCAAAGCCCTGGCCGATGAAGACCACCTCCCCGAAAAAGGCGGCATCCCCAGGACCACAGGGGAAATGCTACTGGCGCAACGACTGGACTTGCTTGGTGTCGCAGATTCACCGTGGGAAGACCCGTTGTTGCACAGAGACCTTCGGCCGGGACACAAAGTCGATTAGGTACAATCGGTGAGCTTTTTCTCCCGCTTCATCTAAGAAAATAGCGGGGAGGGCACCACCGTTGTCGTACAAACAGACGGGGACCTGTCATCGGAGTCTCCGATGTCGCTTACGGACGTGCTGCTGACCGGAATTTGCTCGGCTAGCCCGCTCCTGTGCTCTTACAACACGGCTTCTGTGCATATTTTTTCAGCTTGTAATTTTGTGTCCACTACCGCCTAAAGCCTCTAGCCAAAATATAAGCAAATAACTTCACTCTGCCCATTCCCACCAGAGGAGTGGCATAACTTTTGGAAATGACCGCCTACTGGAGCGATCCTCCGAATTACCCCAGCGGAGCTCACACGGCGTGGCCCGGTGCACCCCTCGCCATGGCACCGACCTACACGACCTCAAACGCCTACTACGATCCGGACCAGCAGTACGAAGACGACAGTCCCACGTGGCCATCACAGCAACTCCAGCTCTACCAGCCCGCACTGTCACCACCCATCAAATACGACCGCTACCCCACCCACCGACGCAAACACCACCGCCGGCACCGCCCCGCGAGCCCCAGCCCCGTACCACCTACGCCTCCGACGAGCGAGGCACAGCTCGCAGCCTACGCGGCCCATTGCCTGATCCCAGCCCTGCAGGCCTCCACGCGCCCACTCTCCGTGTTCATCAACCACGGCCATGCCGTCGTCCCGGAGTCGGCGGTGGCGAGCGACGGCAGCGGCAGCAGCATCGTGTACAACGCGCCGGGGTGCACGCTGATGGTCGCGCGGGCCGCGTCGGCAAGGGCGTCTCACGAGACTCAGACGCTGGGGCGGAAAGATGGAGGAAGCGACGCCCTGCTGCGGGCATGTCGGACATGTGGTGTGCTCAGGGTGGTTGACTCTGTGGGTTCGTGTCGGGACTGCGGGGCTGGGCGAGCTTTTGACGACGATGGTGCCGAGTGGAGAGGAGATAGACGGGGGGTTGGCGGCGGCGGAGGGAGGTGGGTCATCTTGCTGCGTCGTCGGGGCAGGATGGCGGTGCTGGGCGGTTCTTGAGTTGTTAGGTCTGTGCTGGGGCTGTGAATCTCTGGCTTGCTTTGCGTTGGCTTTTGCGTTGTGGCTGTTGCGCTTGGTGTCGGATTGACACGGTAGATCTTTTTTTTTAACGAAATTTCCATTTCATTGACGTCGTGTATTCACCTTGCAAGCATCCATCACTGCTACACTCTCTCATTTGCATATAGCACCCAGCCGCCAGTTCTGCTTCAAGATTATTTATAAAATCTAAAATTCTATGCTATGCTACCGAGCTCTCACTCAAACACACATCTGTTCAAGAAGAAGCGCTAGCCTTGGCCATGAGGCCGGCCGCGAACGTGCTGGGCTCCTCGCCGTCAGGCATGTTGTGAGTCGCGGCGTCGGCCTTGACGTCGTCCCACATGGCGCTCACCCTCTTGGCGGCGGCGTCGCTCAGTGGACCCTTCCTCATCCACTCCACGGCCTCCACAAACTGATGATGTTTGCTCGCGCCCGCGATGATGGAGTCGCCAGACTTGGCGTCGAGCTGGGAGTGGTACACGACCCAGCGGTACGCCAGCTCGCCCAGCTTTACGCCCTCGTCCTGGGCGATCTGGGCCCAGGTGTCGAGCGCCGCGATGAAGCTGGGCTTGTTGTACAAAGCATCCGAGATGGCGCCGACCATGTCCTTCTGGCCGAGGCGGCCCTGCAGGAGCGCCTCCTTGGGCCTGGTGAGGAAGCCGCCGGCGCTGGGGCTGTACGAATACAGCGACATGTTGTGCTTGCGCAGCGTCGGGATGACGTCGGTTTCGATGTGGCGGGCAACGGGCGAGTAGTGGCCCTGATAGACCGAAGGCACCACAAAGTCGTTTTCCTTGGCCACCTGGACGACTTCCTCGATCTGTTTGGCGGTAAAGTTGGACAGGCCGAGGCGCTTGAATGCGCCCTGCTTGTAGAGCTCGTTAATGCCGGTCAAAGTATCCTTCCACGGAACCCTCGTGTCCGGGGAGTGGAGGTAATACACGTCGAGCTGTTCACCTTTGTGTTAGCAGAGGCTGCAAAGCGTTTCATTCTCGATCCAAAGGTCCGAAATAAAAAGGAGATATGCTCACACTATCCGTCCCTAAAAGTTCCAAGCTCTTCTTTCCGGCTTCGAGGATAACTTCGGCGGTTGAGGGATTCGGACCCATACCGCTAACGGCTTTGCTGTCAATGATGAATCTTGATGGAGCGCCTGCCTTGCCAAGTAGATATTCGGATTGGCCATAGAGCTCGGCGGTGTCTATCGTCTTGACGCCTGCCTTTTCAACCACATCCAGCCACGATGCAATATCCTCAACTGTACCCTGGAAAAAGGAGCCACCGCCAAAGACGATGTTGATCCCGTTGGTCGTCATATTGTCGGTTATCTATGGGTTCTATGTATTGAGGGATGGGAGGGCGCGGATAATGTAGACGGTGATTTCAGTTGTGCTAATGGTGGACGAAACAGAGGCCAATGACCCAGGCGCTTACAGCTACATATATACGCTCCGGGTTCACGTAGCTCAGGCCAGTCCCGTTTGCCCTAGACTAGGCTTTTTCTGGGTAGAGATATTCTTGGCAGTCAGATTTGTCAGGTAAAAAGAGATTTGTCAGCGGAGTGGTGTTTAGGAATCTGGATGGTCGCGGCGGAATCCCAACCCCGCTCCCCCCCAGTTCTAATATTGACGCCATCGCTTAACGAGGAGTTACCAGTCATCGTTAGAAATAGGCAGCAATTATTCCCTTGAACTGTCCGCATTCTCCATGGAGACGGGCGAACTTGTGTACCCGCTTTAGCGCATGGGCCGGACATATCCGTCAACTGCGGGGATTTTGATGATCAAGGTTGAGCAAAGCGAGATAAACAAAGCGAAATAGTCCGGCAATTGAACGGATATATCCGCTCAACCTGGGCAAGACACGTAGCTTGACGAACCGGCAATCTTTTTAATGTTTACTTACGATTCTGCTCGATTTTTATTTCATCTCCTCCGGTTTGATTTTGCAGTCCACCTTTATCACGCGGCCCGAGTCTTTTAACGTAATCAACAAGGAAGCGCAAAAGACCGACACGAACTTTCATGATTTCCCTGGTTGGTGTGCTGACCAGCACTCTTTCTCCCTTGTAAAAAACGGGCTTACAATCATCATTTCTCCCCTTGCGCTTGCCCTTGCTTTTTCTCGGTTTTAGGCGCTCAGCGACATTGCTCATCGACAACTACTGCGGTAGCAAGGGCTGTATACGAAGCAGAGCCCTAGGAAGTGTCGGCAGGGGCGCTCAAAAGGATGAAGGCTGCCATTATGACGTCTGCCAGACAACGATAGGGCACTGATATTGGTAACCGCCATTTCGGGGCTTGGAATCCTAGCCTCAGAGATGCGGTCAACACTACACCCCCGAGCTCCGGGTCTTTCAGCAGCCCCACGAAGGTGCTCGACTCTTGCTTCGCTGAATATCCGCGTACAATGGCGGGATGCGGGACGCAGACCTCATCCTTCTTGCCCTCGTTGACACAGCCAGCCGCCCTCTCCGCGATGGGCTTAACGCGACAGCCAGGGCAGCTTTGGCGGTCTTACCCGACTAGGTTACTTCTTTTAACCACTCAGAGAACGGAGGGGTATGGCTCCGAAGAATCTGGTCGACACCGGAGCGTCAACAGCTTTTTAACCTTAAATATTTACAAGGAGACAGTCGAGCACAGCCCAGCCCGAAACCCAAACAAATCTAATGGTGGTAAACAGAAGATGAGCGCCACGAGTGCCTTACACAAATACCATGTTTGGAGTACCCAACGAGAAAGAGCTTTGAAATTGGGCGTCAACCTGCACACAGAGAACACATAGAAATCAACAGCGGAGAGTCGGGATGGGCGCTGGTAGATTCACTGATGTGGTGTGAAAGAAATCAGGAGCGAGGGCAAAAAAAGTGTCACGGAATTTGATAAATTGTTTGTTCCAACTGTGGATACCAAATTGAACCCTAACCCCGTTCTTTTCTTTCCCGGGGCTGCTGCCTGGCTGGTACCCAGCTACCCCACTTGGGTGACTACTGTAGTTCGGGATCCAGCTCCTGAAGACGGAACAGGGCAGACGCGATAGAAGCCAGCCTTTCCTCAGTCGCAAAGTGTGGACAAAAATAGAGTTGCAATTGTACCGAGTCTCGCAAGTCATTTAACAAGAAATTCCCCAGCTCGCACCGTCCAGATAAATCCAGGACGAACTGATTACTAATGGTTTTCCCCCGATTTTGGCCGACGTTTACGATGGGTGGGATTTCTGAGCTGCGGGAAAAGGTGACAAAGAAACAAGGGGGTGATTCCTGTTGCAGGGTATATTTACCAAAGTCACTGGCATTAGTCATTCATTGACCGGAGCTTTTTCTTCCTTTGACGGTGTTTTTTAGTGCCGCAGTTTCCCTTTGCTTGGGCACTAAACCGGCGTCACGGAGTTTCCCCATCGCAAACCCTACAAAAACAAACCCCATACCCCTCGTGGAGAACGCGTCACCCGCTGATAACTTTTTTTCATCCGCAGGTGCACGGACGTGGACGCGCCGCCGAAGGGCATCGTGGTATTCGTCAATCCGTACAAGGGACGAAGTGTACGTCTGGTTCTGCAGCGAGGCCCTTTTTGGAAAGTTTTTTTTCTTCTTTTTTTTTGTACTGAGATAATTATACATGCTGATAGGACTTCTATCCGATCTGACCATCAGATAAACCAGTACTGGCATTTTGTTTGGGGGGTTTGTCTTCGTATTTCTGCATGTCTGTCTATTCTAGCCTTTGATAGGTGCAACTGCAAGCCGCTGTTGCCCCTATAGAGATAAACAGGATTGGGTTGGCTCGTGCGACCCATGTTCCTTATCGCTCTAATCTGATCGACTATCTGAGTTGATTCTAGCCTAATCGGGATTAGTGTATCCACTCTGCATGCAATTCCCAACAACACCGTTGACAAATTATGTTTATATTATCAGCCTGTCTAGGAAACGCCATACCAATGTCTTGTAAAAAATCAGGAAAAAAAAAAAATACAAAGGGAAAATAAACCACAGAAGAAACCACAAGACGTCGTCTTCAGTCCAAGTCCAGTCTGCCAACTGTTTCTTCTCGTCCAGGTCCTTAGTAATACCAAACGGAGAGGAGCCAAAACTCCTCTCACATCTCAATCTCCGACTACCTAATCAGCAAAACGTCAATCTATTGATTGTAGCTGCTATACTCTGCTGGCACCGATGGCCACAGCTCTGGCGCGTCTTTGACCACAACGGCCATGCCGCCCTCGAGGTGGGACTGGATGTGGCAGTGCATCAGCCATGGGCCCGGGTCGGACGAGAAGTACCGGACGGCGATCCAGCTGGGCTGGACGACGGCAGGCACGCTCTGGAACGAGTCGCGCTTGGGCGGGTTCTGCAGGTTGAAGCGGCCGGGGTTGGCGCGCGCGGCCTCGGCGATCGTGTTCCAGGTGAAGTTGCCCTGGCCCGAGCCGATGAGGTACATGTGCGTGCCGTGCTTGTGGACCGGGTGGGGAGGGGTCGGGAACATGGATGACTCGAAGATCAGGTCGACCCACGTGTTGTTCTTTGTGGTGAGCGTGGTGCCGTCGTCGCGGTTGGCCGCCGGTCTGAACAACAGCGGCTCCGCGTCGTCAGCCGTCACCGGGTAGACGGTCTCGTTGAGCGCCCACTTGTAAGCGCTGCCGTCGTGTCGGAGCTGCATCTTGAAGGTTTGGGCTACCGTCTGTCCTGGCGGGTCGGCGGGGTACTGGCGCTGGTTGTTCTGGCTGAAGAAAGTCACGCCCTGCGCCGTGGCCTGTCCGACGTCGTTGATGTAAGGCGTCGAGCTGGCTCCGCCCTGCTGGCGGCGGACCTTGGAGGGGATGAGGGAACGGCCCTTGACCGACGTGGGCGTGATTCCGCTGCCGGAGTTGTCGACGGTCTCGGCCGAGTTGGCCCCAATGATGCGGATGGTGGCAGTCGCAGCCACCATCTGGATGATGGAGCTGGAGGCAACGCGTAGCGTGTAGTCACCGGGCCTGTCGACCTTGACCAGGACCGAGTAGCGGTCGGCGTTGCTGACGGAGATGGCTTGCACCAGTTGCGGCTGGATGTAGCCACCATCGACGGCATACACGTACATGGGGTGCTCGTCCATCGAGACGGTGGCGGTGACTAGACCAAAGGTGCCGATGATGTCAAAGGCTTGCCAGTACTCGCTTGCGCCTGCGACCTGTTTGACTTTGATGACATCCTGTTGACCCTGGGTTGATGTGCAGACATCAAAGATGTGACTGGGAATGGCCGAGATGTTTCCAGGCATGCCTCGAGCAAAGGTCTGCTGGACAGCTCTGGCTGGGAGGCATCTATTTTGGGTTGTTCTATATCAGCATATCATCTCTACAAAGACAGAGGAAACAGTATATTGTATACTGAAGAATGGCACTCTGGCACTTACCCCTTGTCGGTCATCTGCTGGAGATTGGCATTCTGCAGGAATCGCCTTTGGATAGCGTTTGTAAGTTGGTTAATCTTTTGCCGAGACCAACAGTTGACTTGGCCCTTGCCGTTGACGAGGAGAGAATCGTAACAGGGCGTCTCGAGCTTGGAGTCGAGGTTTATTTGCCATCCGTCCATGGATTTGACATGTCGCCAGTCGGACAGAATGATGGGCTGAACCCTGCGCACGGCAGCCCGCATCTCACTGAGCTGCGAAGCGTTGCGGGCAATCAGGCTGAGCGAGTCCTGCGTGTTGTTGCTTGGGTGGATGAGGATGCCACCGTACAAGCCATCGTCGATCTGGCCTCTGGCGTGGGCGTGGTACCAATAACTGCCGTATTGTGATGCCTTCCACCTGTAGGTGAAGTTCTGGCCGGGCATAATGTACCGCTGCGTGAGGCCCGGTACGCCATCCGACCACGGGGTACCTCTTTGCTCAATGCCTGATGCACAAGTACCGTTGGTCAGCCAAAAAAAATGAAAATAGTCCTATCTCAACATGTCTGACATCAGACGAGAGGGCATACGTACCATGGAAGTGGATGGTTGTGTTCCAAGGCATCTGATTGGTAAAGACGATCTCCATGTTGTCCCCCTGGTTTGCCTCAATGACCGGCCCGGGAAACTTTCCGTTGATGAAGGCCATCTCACGCTCGAAGCCATCCGGGGACCCCTTCTCCCAAGTGATGGTATACTCGAGCCGGCGGGGCTTGTCGCCGACATCCTCAATAGCGGCAGCCGCAAACGGCAGTGCCAGTGGGAGAGCCCACGCGAGGCTCTGGATCAGATGCATGCTTGCAAGAGCCTTGTGCTATGCCTGTCTCGTCGGGTAGTGGTGTACTGTCGCTGCAGTGAACGAGAAGCAAAGGATCTCCTGCAGCTAAAGCTGGCAGTCAGGCAGGAGTAGATATTAGAAAGAGAGGAGTGGATTGGGTCTCTTGTCTGCTTCAGCTGCGTGATGGCTGGCTGAAGAGACCGAAAGTGTTTGGGATGGAGCGAGAATGCGAGGTTAAGTATAGACTCCAGATACCGGGTCTTGACGCGACTTGCCTCATCGGAGAGTCGGCAGCTCCATGGGCGAGGGCCGAGAGTCGCCTCCCTCTATGCAGCAGTGGTATGACATCCAGGAGGCTATTTTGGTCGTCAATCGCGGGAAAAAGGTGCCATGGCTAGCACTCCCGTATCTTGGCGCCTTCGCAGCACTTGCGTACCAAGCCACTCGTCCCTACAAACGGATGTCGTCGCCCCCCGAGGACTGCAGAGATCGATTGGCGTGCGTGTCACTCCAAAGATTGCTTGGCCCTACACGCACGTTGGTGCTGTAGAACGTAGAATTCCTTTGGTCGCCACGGCATGCACAAGGTATGCACCTCTGCTTGGGCTGCAGGCTGTGCGGTGTTTGTTGGAATTAAAGATTAGCAGACGGTAGAGTCGGAGTGCCTTGCCGCGACCGACGCTGCTGGACGCGCAGCTAGCGGTCGAAGCTAAGGGGTCTGATCTTTTGGCTTGCCACCTAATGCTGGCGGGATTTACGCCAGTCTTGGCCTGCAAAATAAGCCAAGAGTACACCCATTCATTGCTTTGCTATGTCTAGCCGACAAAGATTTCATGTGGCGATTGAAACTGTTCTCCTGATGTGCTTTGTGTCATCGAAAATAATAAACAATCGAACAAAGTATATCTCCAATTCTGGGTCAAGTTTCTCCGGTTCAGGTAGCCCGAACAGTACCTATGCAGACCATGCATTTGCAGTACGTCGCGCCAAGATCTGAACTGAGCACAAGGGAGACCGTCCGTCATGTTGGGCCCAACTGCGACTATGTCGTGTGGTTGCGAGTAAGCAACTGGTCGTAGCCTGCCATCCAAGGAGTCGCCTGGAGAGTGCACTTCTCTGCTCTACCGATTGCAGGCGTTATTATTGTGATGACCAAGCATATCCCGAAGAGACAGGCGTTGCTTAACCAGTTTCTGCAGTCACTTGTGCAAGCGTTGTCTTTTGCACTCTGTGCAAAGGGCCTGAAACAAAGATAGCAATTAGCAAATATGAAGACGCTGTCAGCTCCGGCTGAGAAGAACAAGCATCTGTCCCGGCCGCTTAGATATGCGACGCTAGGTTAGTTTACTCCTAAGCAATAGCTACTTGCTAGTGGCCGGCTGGGCAATTCCGCTTCAAGGCAAAGACACGAGCATCAGCTGTAGATTGATGCAGTTGTCCAAGATAATCATTAATGTGACCCAATTTGGAGAAGAGAAGAGATCATAACATGAGAGGATATGTGCATATCGACATCCTATTTCGATCTATGGGGGATATGTACTCTGGAGACGGATGACAGGAGTCGAATACAGGCCAGTGACTGTCGATGAGCGCAGTGCTCGGGCCGTGCGTTGGTGATTCGGGCTGGGCAAGCAAATTGTGAGTGTACACCTGACGCGGCGCCAGATCTCAAGGACCGAGCGCGTGGGGAGAGATGGATATTCTCCGGGGCGCATGCTAATTGGTTGTCCGCGATGTTGGGGGACGATCACATGCAACATACACAATAACAAAAGAAAGGAATTCATATCGTACCTAAGTGGATGACATGTTTTTCTGACTGCTTAGTCAATCCTGAAGCACAAACATACGTGCATCAAGATAAATCGTAAGTTAAATCAGGTTGTTGCGATATATTAGACTCCGCAGCCAGCGGTTGAACAGAGTAAGCATCTTGACCACTGCTCGACTCTGGAGTATTCGGACCAAGCCAATGGCCGGATTTAGACTGCTATCTGGTGCCATGCTGTTCATGCTTGCAAGCTTGATATTTGGCGGATAAGTTTTCAACTGAAATGGTCAGAACAAGATGTGGATTGTGGAGATGAAGAGGTAAAGTTGAAACAGACAACGACATTGGACCCGTCCCATCTACAACCTCCATTCTTGGTCAACGACGTGATCGGTGGCGGGGTAATAAATTGCCTGGTGTGATCCAGACGACAATCATCAGTTGTGAGTGTAGAACATTCCGACCAAGCTGGGCCAGAATGAGTTGCCAAGAAAATACTTGCGATTCGAACAGAGAGAGGCCGAGACAGACAGATCGAGCGACAACTGATTCAGTATTTTTTTTCCTTTTCTCCTTTTTCTTCCAATTCAACCTCGTCTATGTGGGCTTACATCATAGCAAATGACAGTTTGAAGATTTTGTCAGACACTGCCTAACTTCCATAGCTCCTTCCATCACTGTTAGTGGGGTACCTGCCTCTACTGCCAAGACTGCCTAAGAGGTTGAACAATGGTGGTGGGGTTAATCTCTTCACGTGGCAAATTCAAGGGAAAAACATCAGTCAATTACAATTGACTCAATCTAGATTTTCTCGCTTACCAACCACGACAGACTTTTCCCACCTTCAGTTTCGCAACCAAGTTATCTAGCAGCGCTTCCATATTTGGTCCATCTTCGACTGCAAACCCTCGTTGTCGGCCTAGTTTTCGTAACGATACGGACAAATTTTCAGCAGAATACTCACGCCAAGATGCTCCACGATTTCGCTGCAATCGGGTTCCCAATGCCAAGCCGGAAGGCCAGGCTAGAGGTCGCAACAAGTTTCGAAATCGATTGATGCCATCCAATTTCTACCAGCCTGGGCAGGGCACTTGTTTCCACGACATACAGTAAACGAAAAAGAACGCGCCGTGATGCGCACGTTTACGTCTCATTCACAGCAGCCGTCTTCTGGGTTAGGTACCTTAGGACCCGCTGCCTAGATCACTATGCCAGGGCGCGACTATCCCTCTAGCTACTCCACTAAGGTTGAGGCTCTGCCCTATGCTGCACTTGACTGCATAACTGCTCGGGCATTTTGGTCGTGCCGGGAGATTGAGAGCTGGTCGACTGGTCTAAATGTTTTGATGGCATTGGCAAATATGCTTATATGAATTTTCGCTGTGCTTACATTTTGCGTCGATCCAGGCCAATCGGTCGGATGCTGGATGAGAAAACGCCAACGCCCACATTATTTCGCTCCCCTATGCTCGGGTTTCTTTCAATTTCTGAATCCTTTTCATCCTTCTTCTTCTTCTGTCCCAGTCACGCATTCACATTCTCTGCAGGTAGATCTGGCGTTCTCCTGATAATCAAGCGATGGCCGAAACCATCCAAAGTTTTTTTTTTCTTTTTCTTTTTTTTTTTTTCTCCATTGAAGTCCGCGAAATTCATCGCCACCTCCCGGACTGCTCAGAGCTGCGGACAATCCCCATTTATCAGCAGATCCCAGACCGTTCCAAGTCCTTATCGGCAAATGACAAGGCCGCCACTGCATCAAACGTTCCACCGACCTACCTCCGCTAGTATATATGATGATATATCTTTGTTCCTTGACTCGCACTACATATGCCCAGGCCCTGCCCAACTTCCTTTGCCACGTCTAGAACCCACCCAGACAAGTTTCTGTTTTGTTTCGAGCTTGGTGGTGCACAGCTGCCATCCTAGTCCCTCGCCTCTCGGGTCATCCTTTTCGCAAACTTCAGCAATTTGAACCATGTTTTTTGTGGTTCGCAGTTAGTAATCTGCGACTTTGGCATGCTCTATCCTGTCGCCCGACGCTCTGGCCGACGGTTCTCGAAGCCAGATATCGATCTGGATGCAGCGAGTAGTCGGTTTACTTTATTTCGGCTTGCCCATGACACGTTCATGCCAAACAGCTTAACCTACAACCTACATGAATCGTCCGACAAACTGAAAAACTTTCCATCTCTGCCACAGCTGTCATCAAGAATCACATCTCGGTTCACAGCGCTCGCCATCGTCATTTTGCGTCAGCCTAGGAGTAAGTTTTACGTCAACCGGGCATCGCGTGCAATAGTAACTCGAGTGAGTTGGCACTAGTGTCAGTGATTCTTGGGGTTTGAACAGCAGCATCATGAGTTCACCATCATCGGGCAAACAATGCAAAAGCTTGCATTCCAGAAAAAAAGAAAAGAAAAAGCTTCAGTTGGCGGTCTGATACCATTTGTTGACCGACATTGGTATCGTTGTACTCCCACTCGCACACAACTTACTAACTTTTACTGCAAGACACCACTTTGTGCTATACGCATCTGCCCACCACTTCACATGCATTCGATTTGAGCCATATCTTGGATCCCCACGCTTACTCGCGCCCCGTCTTGCTAGCGTCGAGGTCCTTTTCGTGGACTTGAAACTTGTTCAAGTGAGAATGAGCGGCTCAATTCATCAAATGCTCACCCATCCTAATCCCTACCATCTGCCCAATGTCTGTATACTTTGTCAAATTGTTTGGCGCCAGTCCGTTTTGGATCATTTCCAAAGACCATTATGAGATCAAACGAATGACTGAGACAACAGTCTTGATGATCCCCCAAAGAGGGCTGAGAGCCTGAGAGCGGAGTTCTCCTAGTCATGTCCGCGGTCAAAATTCTTTGTTCTTGGCGCCCCTTACGCAGTATTAAGCTTTCGCCGACTAGTCCGGAAGAGGGATAAGTATTTGGGGCGACTTGGGATGGGCAACGGCTGCACGCGCAAATGGCAGGGAAAATTCCCAGCAGAGTTCAGGAACAGTTTGACATGCCTCAAACCAAGTTTCTTTAGCTTAACTTCGAGTTTCCTACTTGAGATAAAGGTGATTCTAAAGCGAATCGTCCTGGTAGCTGTTGATCGTACCCACGCCTTTCCTTGACCAGAACAAGGTCATGCTTTCGGGGACCAAGTGATTGTTTGTGGTAAGCCTTCACATTGGCCAATCCCTTGACAAATTGGCTGGTCGACCGAGAGAAGCATCCTTGGCATCCAATACTGGTAGCGAGACATCCGCCAAGTAACCTTGTTCCGGTTGCCATGGGGTCAAAACTAACCTGATATGGCAGTTGGTCAATGAAGGTGTGTGGAAGAGCCTCATGGTGAATGACCAATCTTTACAAACGTCGCCAACGTCCGATCACCAGATCTTGGCAGGGGCCGGACTGGGACAGCAACGATCAACGACGTCTGCCCCAGCGCCACTTTGCTATATGTCGGCAGCGGTTGACGGGCCGATTAACTCGCCTTGTTGTTTCGCAACCGCTCCAGGCGGACTTGGGAGAGAAAGAAATGTCGATTTCTTTTGTGTTGGACTTTCCGGAATCTCGTAGGAGTATCAGCTCCTGTGGCACCTCTTTTCGTCATGCCCTGTGCGCCACTGCTTGAAATTCGGTTTACATATCTGTTTGAGCATCGGCTCCCATCGCCTCCATCGTGGTAGCCCACCACCGTTTGCGCTTGGTTCACCACCAAGTTGCTAGTCAGCGGGGGAAAAAAAAAGAGAAAAAAAAAAGAAAAGAAAAGAAAAGACCATGGCGCCTCTCAACGAGACGTTACGGCAGCGAGTTCAAGGTCATCCCCACACGCGGCTCAACACAACGGGTCTTTCCTTTCCAGAGTCCTCCCCGTATAGCAACACGGACCTTGAAAGCCTCGCCCTGTTGGACGACATCAATTCCACGGCCGGGTTTGATGAAAGGGCAGTGCGAGAGGTGGAAACTGGCCTTTGGGTCATGATCACCCTGTCTGCGCTATTCCTTGGCTTGAGATTGTATTGCAAACGCAAAAATCCCACCTCCAAACTCCGCTGGGAAGATGCTGTCCTGGCGGCATCATGGGTTAGTTCCGTCAACCCTCTTTCCTTTGGTCCAAGCCTTTTTTTTTGTTGTTGAACTGTGCTGTGGCAAACCGCAAAATTGAGCGCTAGAACTCTCTAGCTGACGGACCATTGATCATGATAACCAACCAAATAAAAAGATAATGCTCCTACTAAACGCGGGCCTGACGACCCTCCTCATACACATGGGGCTGGGCTCGCCAGACTTTGCACTCACCCTCGAAAACGTCGAGGACGTGGCACTGGTGGGGCTGTCGTCGCTCACCACGGGCATCGTGGCGCAGGCGTGGTCCAAGACTTCCTTTGCCATGACGCTCCTGCGCATGACCGAGGGCTGGTGGCACCACGTCGTCTTGATCTCCATCGTGACTGTCAACCTCCTCTTCGGCGTGTCTGCCACCCTCTTCTGGGTAGGCTGCGGCCCTATCGAGAAGAGGTGGAGACCGTTGATCCCTGGAAAGTGCGACGATGACGCCCTGGACCGCGCCGCTACCTTTGGGGTCATTGTGAGCGGTAAGCAGTACTCCCTCCGTGGACAAAGATGGTGGTCTGTTTCTGCTGTACGAAGCCAGGCTGAATGAAGGGGGGCAATGAGCTAATTCTTTTGTGGTGTGATGCTCTATGTGCATTAGTCTATTCCGGCTTGGTCGACATCTTGTTGTCTATTTTACCCTGGCCCATCTTGCTCAAGTGGACCAAGAAGACGTCTTCGCACCAGCATCTAAGCAAGAGGGAAAAGATTGGCGTCGCCGTCGCGATGAGCATTGGCATATTGTACGTGAAGCTTTGTTTTTGCTCTTTCTTCCGCTTCCGCTAAACACCAAGGAGAAAAAAAAGACAACCGCTAACAAAAAACAAACAAACAAACAAACAGCGCCGGCATCACCGCCTTCGTCAAAGCCAGATACATGACGTCCTTCTACAACCCCAGCATAGATCTGGGCGACGACGTCGGACGGCTGACGAGCTGGTCGGCCGCCGAGACGACCGTGACCATCATGGCGTCGAGCATCCCGGTGCTGCGGGTGCTGGTGCGCGACGTGGCCAACAAGGAAGGCCGCCGCCTCGCGTCGACGCTGGCGTCGTCCCGCTTGGTGCCCCACCACCCAAAGCGCACCTCGAGCATGGTCTCGCAGAAGCGGCCGCTCACCTCGCCGCCCACGCCCACGACACCCACCACGCCGTCCACGCCCAGGCCGCTGGTCGAAACCCACGAGGACGTGCTCGTGCCCCGCGTCGCCGCGGCCCCATCGCCCACCGTCAAGCACTACAGCAGACCGCTGCCGCTGCTGCCGCATCAGACGGAGGACAGATCCAGGGCCCGCCGCGAGGGTTGGTATGTCCTGCGCGACAACGTCGGCGGGCGCGGCAGTCGCGGCAGTCGCGGACGGGGTGCGGACGGTGCTGGTGCATAACCTGCGCCGGGTCAGGGCGACGGGGGGTTATGGCGAGCGAAATGGATCGTGGAAAGTGAGGATAGTTGTGTTTTTTTTTGGGGGGGGCGGACGGTCGAGAAGCGAGGTTCTCCGTCTTTGTAAGTCAGTCCATGTCTGAAGTGCTCTTGTGGATGGGGGAGAGGAGGAGCGGGATGCACTGCCAGAGATGACGTGGGTAGTGTCCTGTGCGATTTAGCATGCTAGAATGGGTCTGTGTTCTGTCATCACTTTTTGAAGCAAGCTTAGATACCAAGTTGAACGTTTTTTTTCTTTTTTCTTTTTTTTTTTTTTTCTTTTCCCTGGGCATGACTGCGGCCAAGGTTCGTAGCTTGTGAGTCTCGTGGAGCTCCGGTTGAGGGGGAATATTGGTTAGTATGGCATCACGTCTAAGCTTGAGATGATCTGAAGTCCTCGTTGTTGTTGTTGTTGTTGCGGACACCGCGAATGGTGTGCTGATGACAAGCCCAACTGCCAAGACTCGGCCACATTATATCTATGGTTCGGGGCGAAATAAAGATGCCTCCCAGGCCGTCGGACTAGGCCCACCCAATGACTCGAGCAGCTGCTTTGCACAAGGTGCATGTCGTGATCGGATATTGTCGAATTTACATGAAAGCGCCCACGTGTTTCTAGCGAGTGTTTGTTTCTTCTCTCTTCTTTCTTCTCGTATTCGTCCCCTAGCGAACGTGTCTCTTTTTTTCTTTTCTTGATTATTCAAATAGTTCAATCACAAAGTTGTTGACAGTCCGAGCTGATTAAACTGCCGACGGGTCACGCATCACAAAAGAATAGGAATAAGAAGATCACAGCATCTAAAAAAAATCTCCGCAGCAAATCAAAAAAATGTGCTGATGCTTTGCATCAACCGGGCCGGGCGGTGGGGGAAAAACGGGATGGGCATGCCGAAAGGGTTTTCTTTCTTTTTTCCTTCTTCTTTTTCAGACGCCCGATGATCAGGAATTGAGTTTTAGATCTTTTGGTATTCCTATTTTTTTTTTTTTTTTTGCCTTTGCCTTTGCCTTTGCTCAGTGTCTCGAATCCCATTCGCCCTTGGTGTTTTTTGCCCCGCAGTCTTGTAAATTCATCCAAGCTTCCCGTGCGGGGGAAGAAACAAAATGGCTGCGCCTTGTAGGGCCGTATAGTTTGAGACGGCGCATACGCTCGGCTTTGAAGAGAGGGAACGGGGACTAAAGGGATGACGGACTTGACGGGCGGTCTGGGGAAGCAGTGTTTTTTTTTTTTTTTTTTTGTTTTTCGTTCCTGCACAATTGCGGAAATACTATACCATAAGCAAAGAGCGGGGAAGACGCAAAAAAAGAAAAATTCAAAGACGTTGCAGTTCAAATCATCTCAAGAAAAAAACATTTTAGTTTGAGGCTTGCAGGCGGGGAAGAGATCCCGCTAATCTTTTGGTGTGTCAACTCCTCTCTCTGACAGACAAAAAAAAAAAAAAAAAAGAAAGCCAAGACTGCCCATTGGGGCTGTGCTCCAATAGGGATGGGAAACTCGGTTCTTTCTGACAGCGATGGGTTCGCGGTCTTGTCTTTTCATGGGCTGCCAAGCCGAGATCTTGAAGTGACAGTGCTGATGTCATGGCACGACTTAGAGTAACCATCTTCTCCTCACGCGGGGGACTTGAAGGTGTTTTTGTCTTGGCATATAGGGTTTAGTATAGACGAACAGCGAAAGTAGCGAAGCGTCAAGTAGTGAAAAATAAACAGAGCATAGGTAGCCGAGTCTAGTCCTGCGGTGATCCTTCACGCATCTAGCCATAATACTGTCAAGTTTTTGTTGGGACGCTTACGAACTATATCTCATATCGAAGACACACAGTGTTCGTTCCCCAATATCTTCTCTGGTTTCCTTGCTCCGGTTCGGCGGCCTTTGCGTTTGTACTTAAAGTCTGGAACCTGAGGGACCCTTTCCGGAATGCGGAGAAGCTTCAGGAGCTTGGACTCATCTAGTTTTCGCTGCCGATGTGGTCCCATGTTTGTCATTGACGGTTCGGGAAAACCCCTCAGACAAAGCGGTGTGCTTACCTTACACGGCAAAAAGGGTTTTTTTTTTGGTTTTTTTTTTGCTTGACGCAGGTACCTTTTCCGTCTGTCGAGCTTTGGGCGCTTGCCGGCGCCAAACATGCACATCATGCAGGACGTTACCCATAAAAACAACTAAAAAGGAAAGCTGCGTGGGTTTCCCGATGCAGGTCGCTTTGACAGTGCAGCAAAAAGGGGTCTTTTGCCATGTGTGAAAAACAAGGTTTTTTTTTTTCAGTTTCTGCATTCCTTTTGGTTCCGTCGTTGACAAGCAGTCCAGACCCGGAGTGCAATGCTGTGCAACATGTGTACAATAATGCAAACCACGCAAGGTTTTCTCTTGTGTAAGCATTGGAAGAACCCAAAAAGAATGGACAAATGGCTCCCCCGCTCATACACGTACAGCAAACAAAAGCAGAGCTTTGAAAAAAAGAAAAAAAATCCCAACAAATACTGCCTCCTCACTACCTCGCGTTCCGATTTGCTGCCGGAGGGGGGGGCGGGATCTGGGCTGTCTGGATGAAGCCGCAACGGTCCAATGAAATCGAAACCGCGCCGCCCGAACGCTGCAGGATACTCTGGTGGAATTCTCCTCGTTCGCTCTTTTGACATCACAGTGCAAGAGTGAGTGCATCTTCGGTCTCGAACCGCTTTGGCTTTTTTCTTTTTTCTTTTTGTCTTTGCTTCCACCGGGTTCCCCTCCCGATCAGGGCGTAGTGATACGAGCAAATAAACAAGGGACCAACAGTATGGAAAACTCACTGTGGCGATCATGTTCGGAACATGCCCAGACGCGATCCGTTACGGCCGTGGCAACCCGTCTGAGTTGGGCAGGATACTTTCCTTACGGCATGGATCGGTGAGCCCACTTGGACGTGCGGAGGATGGGGAAGCCCCATGCGTCTAGAGGAATGGACGGAGCTTAGTCTTGGCTCTTCAAGGCGAAGACGAAAGATGGGTGGAGGACATGGCGTCTTGGCCCTTGAAGATTCGACTATTTAAAGGGGTCGATCACGCCATCGAATCCAGCACGTCTTTTTGTATCACACCAGCACTCATCCAACGGTCAAACGAACAACAGTAGTTTGACTCTTTCACAACCTTAACACAAATTTACTTCTCTTCGACTTTGGGACAGACAACCCCAAGGTCACTCCCCCTTATAAAAAAAGAAAAAAAAAAAAGCTTCGCAGCTTCCTTCCTCCACCAACCAAAATGGGTGACATGAGCCGCTTCCCCGAGTCCTCTGGCCGCCAGGTCTCGATCGACCCTTATGCGCTCGTCTCGGCCATCATGGGCAGCCAGGTCCGCAGCGGAGAGGCTTCGACGGCGACGGAGCGCGAGTATGAGGATCTCGTCGACCTCCCCCGCCGCGAAGAGCACAACGACGAGGAGACGGAGATGAACGAGGGCCGTGGGCCCCGCCCGGACCACCCGCCCAGGAACGTCTGCGTCGGGGCGGCCAACCCCTACGCCATCGTCGAGGCCATGCTCGGCCGGCGCATCGACAAGTACAACACGCAGGTGACGGAGCTCATGGCCAACGTGCTCCAGACCGACTACGACGAGCTCTTCGACATGAAGCACCACTCGCTGCTGTACGCGGGCCTCAGGCTCAACGAGAGGGAGCGCAAGGCCGAGCGCTTCTCGCAGAACGACATGAAGATCATCGACGAGAGGGACCTCGTCACGCCCGACCTGTCGCGCGTCCACCGCATCAAGGACCTCGAGCGCGTCGGGATCCAGGACGTCGAGAACATCAAGGTCAAGGTGGCGAGGCTGCAGAACGGCAAGCTCAGGCTGGTGCTGCACGCGCACCAGCTCGGGCGGACCGTGACCAACAGGGACGTGACGCGGTCCATCAACGACCTCGTCACCCCCTTCCGCCGACACCACGGCGGCCACAGGGGAGGCCGTTGGACGCCACCCAACGGATCGTGGCGCGACATGTACGACTACTTCTTCCAGATCTTCAACCGCAGGCTGGTCGAGGACGTCAACATGTTCCGCATCGGCAGGGAGTACAACATGAACGCCCTGGGCCAGATCACGGCCAACACCAGGCCGTTCACGTCATACAACCGCTTCGACGACCCGCAGCAGGGCTGCAGCACCAACAGCTGGCTCATCGCCGCGCTCTTCTCCGTCTACTGGGCGGACCCATGCTCCATCAACCGCGACACGCGCCTGTACGGCAGCGAACAGCACCGCCGACGAAGGGGCGGTGGCGGTGGCGGTTGCGGCAGGCGGCCGGACAGCAGCGAGGACGAGGAGCGCGAGGGCGAGGGCGAGAGGCGGGTGCTGAGCATCAAGTTCCACGACAAGGGCGGCGACAACAACAACACGACGCAGGTGGTGGACGTCAACTACGAGATCCCCATGAACAACTCCAACAACGAGCCGCTCTACTGCCGCGCGTCGGACGGGGCCGACATCTGGCCGTCGCTGTACGAGAAGGCCTTTGCCAAGTGGATCACGGGCACCGACAGCGACCAGCCCGACATCACGCAGACGCACTGCGGCGACCCCATCAAGGCCATGGCCCAGATCAACGGCCGCGAGCCCATGTACTACCAGTGCGAGAGGCACAACGCCACCGACCTCGTCGGCCTGGTGCGCCACAACTGCGTCAACTTCAAGACCATCAACCCCATGACCGCCTTCACCTACGCCACCGGCGACCAGTTCCGCGGCGCCAACATCGTCGCCAACCATGCCTACTCCGTCCTGGGCTACGCCATCCTCGGCGGCCGCCAGTACATGGTCCTGCGCAACCCGTGGGGCGTCTCCGAGCCCCAGGGTCTGAGCAGCTACCCGGGCCTCGTCTCACGCGTCGAGACCGACTTCTGGACCCCGGCTGCCCTGCTCGACCACGGCGGTCTGTTTGCCCTCGAGGCCGAGGCATTCAAGCGCTGCTTTGCCTACATTGGTGTTGCCAAATAAGCAAATGGGTTCATCCAAGCTGGGGGTGGCTCACCTTGGGAATTGTTGGAATAATATTGTGTTAGTTTTTGGGGTTTTTATCTGGTTTGCTGGGTTTGGTTTGACTTTTTTTTTCAACCAAAACAAAAGTTTTTTTTCCCTGGGGGAAAAAAAAGGGACCAAAAAAAAAGTTGTGGAAAAAGTATTGCAAAGAACAAACATCTCCCCGTCACTACCTTGAATGTATCTACTTGACAGCTGTTAATAAGATGGTATTTGGGTATGGACTGGGTCAGCCTTTATGGGATCTGGTCAAGTCGATTAGCTAGTCGTCTATAGCTTGAATCCGACGTCCTCTCCTTAATCATGTTTTTGCGGGTAGTGTTATTGTTGCGACTCGTTGGAAAACAGAATACTTGGGGGCTGTGTGTTGTGGGCCCCCTCAAAGAGTAGTCTCAGGGCTCATCCCTGAAGCCCAGAGCTCCGCAATTGATCCACTTCGTTCGCTTCGCTCCACTTCGTGGCTCAATTGCGGCTTTGCAATATACCTGTGGGTCCATCCAAAAAACGCTTTGGTTTAGGTCTGAGGACAATTTGTCGATTTTCGCCGCTTATGGCGGTATTTTCGTCAATTTGCCGACAAATACTCCCATATTATTCGATAACCACATAAAATATTAAAAAAAAAATACATTGTTAAAAATAGGAATTAATAGGTTTTTTATATAAAATTGAAATTTTTTTAGCATATTCCTTTAATTAGAAACTTAATATAGGCCGCTTTTAATCCGTTTATAGCGGTATCCTATACCCAGCCCATTAACCCCATCGATATTTATTTTTTATTTTCTCAATACCAGGTATTAGTATTTAAAATTTATATATGGAAAATTGTTTTATTAAAAGGAATTTTAACATATAGATTTTATTATAAAAAACGCAATATTAATATTTTAGCAATTCGTATAGCGTTAATATTATATTTTACGTTATTTATCCGATTATAAAAAAATTATAATTCCCGCAAATTTACGTATATCTTTTACCAAATCGTATATTTATAATATTTGGAAATACGTTTATATATTCCTCGTTTTCCCAGCAAATCGACGCTTTTTTTTCGGTTGCAATCCCGCAAACGCGGCGGCAAATATTTCCCCCAACGTGCACTTTTTCCCGGAATTATACGCCAAAACCAAAACTTTTAAAAATATAAATTTACAATATAAATTCGTTTCCTTAATTACCATATAGTTTTTGAATATTTACAAACCCCTTAATGTTCCTGCACGAATCCCATATTATAACCAAATAAAGTGTATATACCGGGTTTTATATAATATAAAAAAGGTTATTTTACTGGTAAAAACCGGGTACGGGAAAAATATAATATTGCAAATTACATTAATTATTCGCAATAATACCATTATTATCCAAATAATTCCATTAAATAAATTAAAGTAAAAACAATTGCGCAATATATAACGTTATCCCACGGCGAACCCCAAATTAATCGATTAATCCATTTTAAACGTAAATATAAATATACATTTTTTATTACCAAAACTAATTTTATATAATATAACTTTTTTTGGAACCCGCAAACCGTTTGTAAATATACGTATATTTTCCAAAACCCGGAACAAATTACCGGTTACCGATTTTTTAAATTTTTTCGAAACTTTATATTCCATTAACGTATCGCATTATTTATTATTAATAAATTTTATATAATTTTACAGTGGAAAGATTTTAAAAAATCGTTTTCCATATTGCGTTTGGTCCGGGTAATTATACCAGTAAACGTATTTATATTCGGGTACACCGCAATTTTTACAGCAAAAATTAAAATTTACGTTTTTAACCAATTATATTATAAAAAAATAATCCGTTTCATTAAAACGCCTTTCGACCGACCCGAAATTACGATTAAAATATAATATTTGAAACGCAAAACCCTAATTAACGATTACCGTCGCCTCCTATTCCTAATAGGGAATATTATATTATTATCCGCCTCCCGTATTCCCAGAATTATTATATATATGGACGCCAGGAACCGCATTATTTAAATACGCCAATTTTTAATAAAAATCCTCGTATCCAAGAAATTTACCGAACGAAACGCTACCGATATAATTATCCGGTATAATGCATTTATATTTAAAATCGATAAAACTAAAATATACGCAAAATTTTCCAAACCGGATTTTAAAATTCGCATTATATTTTCCATTTTATTTTTAAATATAGGTATGGATATACTTAATATGGAACGCGTAATGCAATGGGGCGCGTTAATATTAAACGACCCCGCAAATTTATAGTAAAAATTCAGACCAACCGCACGCGGGCCAAACCGCAAAAAAACCGTATATTTTTTACGCCTTATTAGTATTTCGATACGCAGGGGTCCATCGCCAAATATAAATTAATTAGACCAAAATTATTAAGCAAATTAACCAAATAACCCGCGGTATTACGAGGAAACGCTAAAGATTTACAAACTACCGATTTAAATATTTTAACGTATTTATTAACGCGGTTATTCCCCATTAGTTTTTTACGTATTTTTAAATTTAATTTTAACGATAATAACCCGGCAAAAACGTCGGAATTATAATAAACCGGCCTTTTGGGTATATTCGAACCACGCGTTCCGCCCTATTGGATATAATAGGAAATAATAAACAGGAAAAAATTAAAAAAGGAGGCGCCAAATATACAAATTTTCGCCAACGTTAAATATTTTCGACGAACCATTTTAAATTTTATACAGGAAACGAATCCATTTTTTACAATAAACTAACCTAAAAATTATTATAACGTCTACGTCCACCAAATTGGAGTTTTACCACCATTGCCCCCCAAAAAACCGCTAATTAAAATACCCAAAAAAAATTCCAAAAAAAATTATATGTTTAAACAATTGGATAAATGGGGTATTTATTTTGCAATAACCATCTTTTTCCCAAACCCGCGGCGGTTATACGATTTATTATCCCAGTTGGTATTACCCAAACCAATAACCTATAATATCGCCAAAATGCTCGTCCATTCCTATAACCGGGAATGGACGAAAAACGATTTGCTGGAAAATATTCCGGATTTACACTTAAGTAAATGGTTTAAACAATATAGCGATTATTTCGCCGTTTAACTCCCAATAATATACGAAAATGGGATACGAGATTACGCCTTATATTTGCACTAAAAATAAAAAAAGGCGGCGGAATTAAAATACGGTAATATTTTGGGGTATAATTAATATAATTAATAATTATAAGGGAAAATAAACCAATAAACGCCGACGAACGAATTAAACGGTATTAAAACTATAGGTTAAAATGCTGGTTAGTGTTAACGGTTGCATAAATATCCAACATGATAACGCCTATAATTTTGTAACCCAAAAGCTTAAGGGCAATTAAAACCAAATCCTAATTAAATTAAATAACGTATTTTGGATTATATGTGAACATGGCTAGCGCAGGGCTCATTATATTAGCTACTCTGCATTATCTTATAACGGCTAGCACGGGCTAATTTTATTAGTCACCCTGCATCGAATAAATAAATAAATAACAAATAAAACGTATACGCGTTCATACACACAAAGCTTTATATCTTACGTCTTTGTTCATAGTTTCAACAACAAAACAACTACGTCATATTTAATCTAGCTTAGTGGTATAATGCACGTACCATAATCTATATTATATATACGTTGAAGTGCGTGGGTTCGAATCCCGTTGTGGTCGCAGATTTTCTGTGCATGCATAAGCACAATAGGCCGTTAGGCTCAATAGGTCGGCAGGTTAGTCACATGAATAAGGCCAAATCATGTGACGTGACCCCGCATTCCGGACATCCGGATCGAAGATCTGCACCTACGGATTCGAACACGTAATTCATAACTTAGCCTTAGATTCATCACCTTCATAACCTTCATCGATTCAACGATTCAACGAATCGATTGTGCAACAACAATATATCATCTCTATTACCCGCTAGCAGACGGTTATCTGCCATTTTAACGTTCCATTAGCCTTATACGTGATCCACCTTTCCCCGCGTTCAAGATTAAGCTTATTCTATCTCGTAACCTCCTCACATTATAAACGGGTCGACCGACGAAAAAAACGACGCCGAATCGGAATAACTAAAAGTAAAGGATTATTAAAGAGTTTAAAATATACAATTATTAAATATTGAAATCCCCAATTAACAATTTAAATAAAAAAACCAAATATTAAATTATAATAATTATTACGCAAATTAAAAGTGTGGATTATATATAGGTTGGTACGGCGTAACGGCGCCCCGATTAAAAATAAAAGGGTTCGATATTGCGAATTGTGACAATTATTACGGTTAAATTCCGGAAATTTTGGCGTTTCCATTTTAACCTTATTTTATAAGCAAATAAACCCATACGTAAATCCAATTGTAAATACCTCCTTTTTTTCTTTATTAGCTTTTTTCTTTTTTTTACAATAAAAAACTTTTTCCCGGCCGCCAATTTTTTTTATAACGATTATTACGAAATTGTAACGATTAAACCAATGTTTAATTCTATATTAACAAACGTAATAACTATTATAATCGCAAAATTGCCCCAGCAAATATTGCAAACATATTCGTTAAAAAATTCAACTAAAACATTGTTAATTGGACAAAATTATTTATACCCTATCTACCCAAATAGGGATTAATCCCAATCGTAGCGAGGGTAAATTATAATTAGCGCCCCTGCATCGTAAGGGTACCCCCACCCGGTTAGGTCCGGGGCAATTTAATTAACCTTATTATAATAATAATTACAATAATTGCTTTAATTCGCCAAAAAACGTAACAATTGTTATAATTACGGTCGTTGGTCATTATAATTCCCAAAAATCGCCAAAAAGGCAAAACCACTGCCCAAACCACCGCCAAGTTTGCCTTAAAACATATACCCATTAATATTAAATTATTTACCAACCTAATAACCATACCGCAAAAAACAACCCGGATAAAAAAAATTAACCAATATTTTAAAAATTTGCAAAATTACGACGCGGATATTGCAACCGTTTTAAAATTAAATTTTACACGCTTAAACCGATTTACATTACAGGGTTATTTAAATGCAATTGGAATCCCGCTAAACGTTCCCCCTATTCCTAATAATAATAATAATAATAATAAATAAAATAATACCGATATAAATTCCGGCGACAACGAATTTGCCCCCGCCCCCGTCGATAAAAATGGAAATAATACCGATATAGACGCCGGCGATAATTAATTTACCCCCGCGTCCGTTAACGAAAACGATAATAATACTAATATGGACGACGACTATAACAAACTTGCCCAAAATTTCGATAACCGCTAATTGCGGATTCCCTTGGCATTTTTTAAACCACCTGCCAACGCATTACCTCCACCACCAAAAAACCCCAAAAACCGGCCCCCTGCACTATAACCGGAAATTATTATTAACCCGGCACCCGCGCCATTAAATAGGCCGCCGGTAACCCGTATATTTAAAACCACCACCGTTCGTCCAATTAAAACCAACCTCATTTCGGTATCGCGGACGTAACCCAAACCCGATTCGACGCCAAATAATGGATTAATAAATTTCGTATAACCCAAATATTATTTTCCATCTTATAAAAATACGGATTTCCTGGATCACCTGCCCGTCCCGTTATAAAAGGATTTTTAATTGGGTAAAAACCAATCCGTATCGGCGATAACCATTACAATTTAGCGCAAGGTAAAAAACACCAATACTGCTAAAATAATTCGCATTATACCCCATTTAAATTATATTAACTGCCTTAAAATTAATAATAATATTAACCCCCCCGCCTAATTCGGTCGCGGAAATAACATTTTCCGCAATACGAATAAAACCTTAATCGCCCAAACCCTTAAACGCCTTTGATTTTTTACTAGCGTCGCCGCAGCAAAAACACGCGTTAATAACCAGATTTTAGCATACCATTTTAATAATAATTCGTCGAATACAAACGAGGTAATAATCGTATTTAATTACAAAACGACAAATGCATTAATATAACATATCAATATAATAGGTTAATATTTTTTTTTATTGGATTGCGACAGCTGTTACAATTTTTGCATTAATATTTCCTGCTATTTATTATATTGTAACAATTATTACAATTTTTTGCGGTAATACCAAACAATTACTATTATAATATAATAGCTATTACAATTTGGTTTTTACCCATTTTTATATTTTATAATGTTAAGAACAGGCCTTATAAAGGCCCTGCGACCGCACGTTAAGTGTAGTCTCAGTGCTCAGACTAGACCCCCCTGCTTCGCAGTGGGGACCGATCGCTCCATGTACCTTTCAGCCACATGGCTTTTCGACCAATTACATTGGCCGAAAAGATCGCGCTCGTTCTAGTCTGAGGACATTTTGTCGCATTTCGCCGTTCATGGCGGTACCACCAACGATAATTTGTCGCATTTAGCCGTTTATAACGGTATTATTAATAATATACCTAATGTTGCGATATCGCTAATAATTATTTTATTAATATAAGGATAATTTGTGGTATTTTGCTGTGTATAGTGGGTATATACAAAATATTCGCATTATAATGGTAAAAGAAAATAGTGTACCTACAGCATGCAATTGAATATTCGTATAAAAAAATAAATAAAAATTATAAAAATATATAGTAATTAGCGTTAGATTTATTGGAGTTTGCTAAGTACTTGAATGCCGGCCGCGTCTTTATAGCCACTGTATTTGGAAAGATATTAAAATATTAAATAAAATTTGTAATTTTTTATTATATTTAATTCTTGTTTTAAAAAATGGTATGCAATATTCATTTTAGTTTAGTTTGCAGTTTTTATACCTTAGTAGACCTAATACTGCAAAGTGCATGCAATTATCGATTAAAATAAAAGTTTTATTAATATTCTTATATAAATTAACAATTTGTTAAAAAATTAAATAATTTACGCAAATATTGGTAAAATGAAAATATTTTTACTTAATATATTCTTTAATCGATTTGTTAATAAATTTTATATAAGTTCTTTTTTTATAAATTTTATTCAATTAAATAAAGCAAAAAATACAAAAAAAACACAAATTTAACATTGTTTTTTATAAAAAAAATAAAAAGGGCCGGTATTGCCAATCGGGTTTTACGTTAACGTTTATTTATATATATAATTCACTTTTTCAAATTTTGGTTTTATTAATGTTAAAATTGGTAAAAATGTAAAAGCATTTCGATGGTAAAATATATATAAAATTGGATATACTTTACCTATCCGCATATTTAACGGCTTATATAATTAGATATATGTACAAAAATGTGATATTATACTAGATATATATATACCACCCCCCACGTGCAAAAACCACGAAATTTGGCTGCAAAACAAAAATAATATAAAATTAATTAAATAAAGCAAAAGAATTGATAAAATACACATTTAGCATTTCTTTTTATAAAACGGTTTTCAAAACCGATAATATAAGTGAGACGGGATTTGGACGTTTGTTTATATACGTAATCGAATCTCTGAAGTTTTGGTTTTATTATCGTTAAAACTGGTAAAAATATAAACGAATTTCGATCGTAAATTATATATAAAAAAATATATATTTTGCCTATTCGCCTATTTAACTGCTTATATAATCTGGTATAAGCACCAAAATTTCTCATAACGATATATACATATATACGACCCTCCACGTGCAAAATCTATAAAATTTGGTCAAAAATCAAAAATAATATTAAAAAAAATCGAAAATCGAAAAAAAAATCGAAAAAACAGTACCGCCATGAACGGATTAAGGGCAGGTGGTATCCAATTCGGCCATTATAACAGATATAAAAATCAATCGAATCGCTGCTAATAGCGGTATTAAACGCTATTTTCAACGATATTTTATATTTTCAATATTATATATGGTTGTGGAATAATGAAGGAGTTTCGGTTAAAAAAAAGCCAAAAATACCGCCATAAACGGCGAAAATCGACAAATTGTCCTCAGACCTGAACCAAAGCGTTCTTTGGATGGACCCACAGGTACATTGCAAAGCCGCAATTGAGCCACGAAGTGGAGCGAAGCGAACGAAGTGGATTAATTGTGGAGCTTTGGGCTTCAGGGATGAGCCCTGAGACTATTTAAATGCCCATATTTTACTAAAGCTGGAGCAATTAGCTTTTAAAAATTGGTTATTAACCAATAAAATGGGTACAGGAAAAACGATTATTTATTTTACGGCGATTTATATATGGTATATTCGTTATTAATACGACCGATTTATCCAAAATACCGACGGATGTTTTCCCACCTTAATTTTCGTCCCAACCAGCCTTGTTTCGCAAACATTTAAAAAAATAATAACCAATTTCCCAACCCTCGACGTTAAATGCTATTATAATTTAACCGAGTTATACGCTGCCAATGCCCCGCGAGCGGCTGTTATTTTTACCCAGGCGCAATTTTAAGATATTTTAACCAAATTCGCCGCCCGCAAATTTAATCCCAAATCTGCGGGTACGGTTATTATTATTTTTTATTCGACATTTCTAATCCGAAAAATTAAGCAATTGGACGAAATTTATAACGCGGAAAAGGTGTTTAACCTATAATGTATGGATAAGGTTATCGATTCCAATCCTTAGCAGCGCCCTCCCGACGTCGACAATTTTAACGATAATTCCGATATTAAAAATAATTTCCAATAAATGTTTTTTATAATAATTATTCTAATTTCGTTATATTAATATATTTGTTTTAATTAAATAAGCTCTTTAGGAACCGTTTATGCAGAAACGTTCGGAAACCCAATTTTTCCACGGGTGAAAATACCAAAAATATCCGGCGTTTAGTTATATATTTATTATTTGGTACTTTTTTTTAACGTATAATTGGAAACGAAATTTAATGCTTCCGTTACCGCGAATCGATAACATACCGCGCATTTCGCCTTATTTTTTGCATTAATCGGGGTATAACCATTGCCACGCCGACTATTAACAAAATTAAAAATATTATTGGTTTTAATGCCCTGGTTTAGGATAAAATTGCGATTTTTTTCGCCCGACCTAAAAGTTTATTTTAGGAAAATATATTTACGGTCGATTATATTTGGGAAAATAATGGTTATTCGTCGTTTTTAGTATCGATAAAAATACCGAAACCTCCCTGCAAAAATTCGAATCGATTGGTTGGAAATGGTGGTTATTTTACCCTCGACTTTTAAATTTTACAATTCCTATTATTATATTAGACGAAAAATCGTTAATAGTTTTTAAATATATAAACGTACTTACGGTACGCAGGGGTTTGGACACCGGATTTATTTTACCCAACGGTATAATTATTTATCCCCGTAAACGTATTCGCCTTATAATATTATTATTAAAAAACTCCAATTTGGCCACCGTTTTGAAAACGTCATAACGAATACCGAAACAATTTTTAAAAATATTATTACCACTTTCGTGGGCGAAAATACCGACGATATTAATCCCGTTTTATTAGGAATTCCCATTAATGCGGATACCGCAGCTGGTAACCGCCAAACCTCGGTTTTTTTTTAATATGGGTTTTATCCGTTTGCTGCAATTTTTGGTAATTAACTACTTTTTTTGGTTAATAATTTACGCCGATAACGATACCCGGGACTTTAATTCGGCGGAATTAAGTAAAATGCTGGCGTTAAAAAAAATGGATTTTAAAACCAAACACCGTAACGTCCCACAAAATTTTAAAAAAGATTTACAGAAAAAAAACCCGTTTTGGATCGGTAATTGTGGACGTTTTAATTTAATATAACGGCGACGGTCCCTTTAATTGGGTTGATTCGAAAGCCTGCACTAACTTTAAAACGTTACCTCCGTCGGGCAGGGTTAAAATGGTCCATTTTATATTAAACGAATCGCCATTTATTACCCGCGTGGTCGAGATTTGCATAAAAGAAAAAAAAGGGTTAACGCGTCCTGGTTATAACGCCCAATCCTTGCATTTAAGCGTAAATTAGTTATACAGTAATAATGACTACAATCGCTTTCCTTCCCCACAATTATTATAACAATTATTATAATTTTTATTATTTTTGGATTGTAATAAATATTATAATAATTGTTTATTTTTCCATTTTTATGACAATTGTTACAATTTTTAATATACCTGCTAATTTTTTTAGTTCTATTGTTTTTATTTTGGAAAAGACCAATTTCGGTGTAATTATTATCCGATTAAATTTATCCCAAACCGAACGCGATAAAACCGTTTCCGATTTTACCGATTCCAATTCTAATTTTAACGTTTATATTTTAAATATTAACATTTCCAACGCTGGTTTTAATTTGCACCCCAATTATTATATTGGCATTATTAACCCCTTCATGTGGCACGCCAATATATAATTGCAAATTTGTGGGCGTTTAATTCGGTTGGGCTAAAATAAACCTATTATTTGGCGCATTTTCGAAATACGAAATACTTTTTTCGATTAGGTAAAAAATCGCATATTCCGGAAAATTAGTGCCCCTTTTTCTATTTTTTCGACCGTTGCTAATATATGGTAAATGTTATTTAAATATATTACGCGTATACGTTTCCCCAAAATTATCCAATTACCAATTGTTAAACAATTCCTGGCGTATAAAATAATGGTAATTATATTTTCCTGGCCATTTAATTGTTTCGTTTGGATAACAAAACCCCCCCAATATTTTAATACCTTTTATTTTAACAAAACGCGCCGCATAAACAAATTTTATTTTCGCCTAATTTTAATGTTCGTATTAAATATTCCTAAACAGTTTAACGAACAGGATTTGGTCGAAAAAACGTTAGTTTTTATTTTAACGTTAGGTTCAGTTTATGTTAATTATTAATACTAGGATTAAAATAGTGGCTGTAATACGTTTGCTAATTATATTAATTGTACATATTTGCCTTATTTCGATTTTGTTACCATAAATTAGGGGTTTGTGGTTAAATTAAGAAAATGGATTAAAAACAGTGATGGATTTTACAACGAAACCGCGACCGCGCGGGTTATCGGGGCCCCAGTAAAGGATTTTAGCTCCTGGGTTATTAAACGCCGGGAAACCAATAAGCCGTTTAAAAAAAGCATTTTTGGTAATAATAACGCCGACCTTTTGGCGGTCGTTATTCCGTTTTTTTATTTATCCATTTTGGCTTCGATTACGATAAATTTATATTCGATTCGTTAAAAAAACCCTGCATACCCATTTCGGAAAAGGATAATAAAAAGGACGATTCGGTCCTTAAATCGTTTACCGCGACCTTAATTCGGAAAAAAAGGCGTGGCGCTGATAAACCTATTTTTAAAAAAACATTTAACGCTGCCAAACGTTTTCGTTTTTTTTAATCGTTTTGGGTTTTTTTGTTTTGCTTTTTTTGGGGTTTAATGTTAGGAAACTGGGGGTTTTATATATATAATATTGTAATAATTATCATTATTCGGATCCGGTTTAATAAATTTATTATTCGTAATAATGGGATATTATAATAACGGTTATTACCGGGATTTCTTTTGCTGGATTTATAATTGGCGGTGGATAGATAATATGGTTTATTTGGACAAAAAAATGGATAGGAAACGGGTTATTTATACGCAAAATTTTGGAGGAAATTATACCTCGTTTTTTATTTCGGGCCAAATTTACGATTGGTATTTATTTGTTTATATTTACTGGCTTTGCGGACGTTATTATACGTCCGTTATTCGGGGGTAAAATTACCGTTATTCGTCCATTAACTCCTTTTTATAATGGAACGATTTTCGCTTTTACGCGTTTAAATTTGCGTAATTTGCTTTTTATTATTTTAAATTTTATACGCCTTTTTCGTCGGATTTTTCGTATCCTCCGTCCAGCAAATCTTTTTCGGTATTAATTATACCATTAATATTTGACCCGTTTGTCCGGTTATATCCGCCTTTTGGATTTGCCCCTATTTTTTCAATATCCGCCTAAAATAACGCGCTATTAAAACGTTCGACTCTTTAATTAAATATTTCCAATTTATCGCCGATTAGTTTTTTTCAAACCCAAGTATAATAAATCGGGACCGTCGAAATCGAACCTGGGTAATTTTTTAGCTTTTTCGTTTCCCCAACCATTTTGGAATAGCAAATACATGTAGTGGATTATATCGTGGTTGGTTAATATTATGTGGTATTTGCTGTTAATGCGTATACGGGCGATATTTTCCAATATTTTGCGCACCGTAATTACAATTGGCCCCATTATTGCACAATTTAAAAATGTTTTTCGCAAATTGTGCGCGGAATTGCGGTTATTTTTAATATTTATAGCGAAACCCCTATTAATTTATTTAATTGCTAAATTTGCCGGCTTAAATCCATTCCCGGCCGTGGTACATTTTACGAACGCTGATTTTAAAATCCCGGTCCGCAGCGGTTTATTTGTAATTTTTGGTCGTAATAACCAAATTAAATATAATATTTCAAGGCTATAATCTTTTGCTTTGTAACCGTAAAAAAATAGGACTAGTTACGGTATTATAATTTCCAATACACCGTAATTTCCTTGGTGGAACGCGCTTATTATTATCTATAAAAGGTTAATTATTTGCAAGTAGCGGCGTTACGTGCGGAAAACGATATTAATTTTGGGTTTTATATCCCATTATCCCATACCCGTTAAACCGTTAATATAACCGGCGAATATATTACTGTAAATACAATCTACCACGGAAATATATACGTCGTATAATATATCGATGAACCCATATTCCAAAGCGTTTTTAAAAATGCGATCCTTTTCCAATAATCCGTTTTGGATTAATATAGCAATTATTATATATAAAATTCGGGACCGGAATACATTTTGCAAAAACCGTAAAACGTGGTAAAACTCCTTTTTATTTTTTTAGAATTTGCTATATTTCCCCAGCCTTATTATATCCATAGATTTAATGGGCGCGTAAAATTGCCATAATTGGTTAATAAAATTAAATGCGATATGGAAAAACGCTGGTACGGGTAATATCCATTTTTTTTTGTTAAAGGGGTGGGATAATTCGATATAGGTTTTTTAAATGGTACGGATATATAACGTTATTTTTTAATTCCCATGGATAAAAAACAGCACGGAAAAGTAGTCGAAACGGTCGGGTTGCAAATTTAAAAAACGTTTAAAAAGGATTTCGTGCATTTGGATAATTCCTGCGTATTCCCTTTCGTTTTCGGTAATAGCGGGGGTTTGGATAAGGTAGGAAATTGGAATAGCTCGTGCGAGGGTAGGGTATTATGGGATTACTTTAGGCGTATATGGGCGGTTAGGGAA
Organism: Pyricularia pennisetigena; assembly: GCF_004337985.1. NCBI lineage: Eukaryota > Fungi > Ascomycota > Sordariomycetes > Magnaporthales > Pyriculariaceae > Pyricularia > Pyricularia pennisetigena. The sequence continues at coordinate 626,423 of NW_021940923.1, forward strand.
TAAAAAACCACATATTTGGTGCATTATATAATATTTGGCCCTTTCGTAATAGTTGTCCGGATATTATAAAAAGGCGGGCGTTTGCAACCATTTTTGGCGGAAAGGTACGGTAGCGTACCATTACAATTGCGTATATCGCTCAAATCCTGGCGTTAATATAAAAAAACACGATATTAAATTTTGCATTCGGTTATATCTTCCTTGTCCGAAATCCTATACTTTGTCCAGGAAATTGAAATTATTATATACGAAGGATAATATTGGGTTACGAGCGATCCTTTTTAGGTTTGTTTATATATGGATATATATATATATATATATATATATATATATATATATATATATATATATATATATATATATATAATTATTATTGCTGTTCGCGGTAAAAGGTAAAAGTAAATACTGCTAATTACGTATTCGGGTAACGGCGACAAATTGTTGGGTTTACCGTTTGGTAATTTTATAAAATAAACATATTTCCAAACCCAAATAACGTATTTACAATACGTCGTGGAGTTCCGTTATTTATAAGGTATATGGCGAATGCGCGTAATAAATAATTGTTTTTTTGGGGGGAATATCCGTGGGTTAAAAGCGCCAATATTAATATAACGCGATGGTTTTTTAACGTTAAAGGGTTTATAGTTTTTAAAATAATATTTAATTCCAGGTATACCAGGTTCGAAATCTGTAACGATAGATAAAACGGGCGGTGGCTCCGGGAATGCAATAATAATAAAAATATAAATTTGTATAATATTGGCGTTTTGGACGGAACTTTTTGCGTGGACGTATCGAATATTTATTTAAACCAATTTATATCGCTCACGTTTTTGACGGAACAATTTTTTATTCCCGGGAATTGTAAATTTATGGGTTCGAACCGGTTAAAAAAACGTAAATATTATATTAATTGCTGGAATTCCCTGCGCAAAAGGTTAATTTCGATAATCGCAGGAAATTTATTATTAAAACGGTATTCGACCCCATTAACGCGTAAACGTTTTCGGATTTCAAAATTTCGTAATATTTTCTTTAAAAAATGTATTCGCGAAAAAGTAAATCGGGTAATTTCGTGGGAATTTGCGGCGGTTGTTTAGGCGTATATAAATTATGTAAAATTGGTGCGGCGGTAACGGTTACGCCAAAATTTAATAATATCGCGAATAAATTTGGTTTCGGGGTTTAATTCCGGGGTGGTAAATTCCGTTTCGGATTGGGATTCGTGGGTAATTTGCGGTTAATCGAATAAATACGGCCTAAATACCCATATATTTTCCAAAAAGGAATTGGGCGATAATAATCGCAATAACGTTAAAAGTAGTAATGTTAAATCCGATATAGGATGCTGGTTTACGGGTTAAGCGGACGGAAATACTTCCTCGGGTAAATTTATTGGCATTATCGGTAATATATTTTCCATTATTGGGTTGGGCGATGTTTAAATATGGTAATAATAGGATAATAGTTAATTTGGATGGATGGTTATTATATAAATTCTTTTTTTTATCGATGGTGGTTGTAATTAAAGGTGTTGCGACAACGTTGGGTTTAATATTGGGGATACCGCTATAAGCGGCGAAATGCGACAAATTGTCCTTAGATTAGAACGAGCGGGATTTTTTCGGCCAATGTAATTGGTCGAAAAACCATGTGGCTGAAAGGTATATGGAACGTTCGGTCCCCATTGCGAAGCAGGGGGGTTTAATCTAAACACTGAAACTATTAAAAAAGTAGTTTCAATGCTTAGACTAGACCCCCCTGCTTCGCAGTGGGGACCGAACGTTCTATATACCTTTTAGCCACATGGTTTTTCGACCAATTACATTGGCCGAAAAGATCGCGCTCGTTCTAATCTGAGGACATTTTGTCGCATTTCGCCGTTTATGGCGGTACCACCAACAATAATTTGTCGTATTTCGCCGATTATAACGGTCTTATTAATAATATACCTAATGTTGCGATATTGCAAATAATTATTTTATTAATAAAAGGATAATTTGTCGTATTTTGCCGTTTTTAGCGGGTATATACAATATATACTGTTGATTATATGCGTTATTTAGCATGTAATGGGTCCACTTGTATTTAAATATAAACCACAATAGATAGTGCCGAAATGGAGCTGTTGGGGCTGTGGGATTTTCTATTATATTTTATGTATTGCAGGAATTGCGATTTAAAACCAGCGAATGGGGTTTCACCCTATAACGGGTTTAATACCCACCCTACACTTACGAATTAGCTACCCTGTACCGGGTTGAAATTTTCACCAAATTAGCAAATTAGTGCGAACCCGAAAATGGTTTGTATGGAAATAAAGGTGTTTTTTCAACAACGCATATAAAATAATTTTTCGGAGAATTGTGTGCGGCACCGGAACCTTTTGCGGGGTGCGGACCCCCACTTCGATATCGGAAAATATATAAGGGAGATAAAACAAAATTTCCCCCACCAATAAATCAAATTTATTAATCCCAAATTTAATAAACAATTTAATATATTTAAACCCTGTAATTACAGGTTTTTATACCGCAACTAATACCACGCCGCACCTAGGTTAATGCTTAAACCCCTATTAACAACCCATATTATTAACAGGTTATAAACCCAAAAAGGTTTTAGCTTTTTCATTAAAATGCATTTTGCATCGCTGGAAAACTTGAAATTTAGGTTGTATTTTAATTATTATCGCATCTTTACAGCACGTATATTAACGAAAATATTGCTGTTTTTGTGCAAAATTGTTGGTTTTAAGCGCTAATTTAGCACCTAACCCCCTGTATTTACAATAGGGATCGCTAAAAATTAGCGTTCGATTTAAGCCCTTTTAAATACTGCAACGATCGCTTGCATTGCAAATCCAAATTTTTTGGTATGGTTTTTGTGGATCGTGCACACCATTGTAATTGGTTCAAATTTTGAATAGGGTTTACGTTAGCGAACTAGGGCCAAAAACCCCTGTATTCATTCGCTAATAACCCATTAAATTCGTTTAATGCGTTTAATAAAGTTTACAATAGCCCACAAACCCATTAAATCTTAATACGTTTAATAGGGTTTACAATAACCCACAAACCCATTAGCGGAGCTACGTTCATAGTTCGTTACCCTGCACGATACCCTGCAGTTTACCCTGCACCCATTTACCGAATTAAATTCGTTACGTGCACCTGGATTGGTACAAATACCAGGGCACCCATTAATTGCGGATTTCAGGGGTTCCAACCCTGTATTTTAATGCATTTTAACCACTAAAAATAAAAACAAACCCTATAATTGGCAATTACAGGCCTATACCTGTTAAAAAGCAAACGGTATAACAAATCCTAAATTTAATAAAACATTTACCCTTGAACGATTAAATTAATTAATTATAGCAATAAATTAACGAATCGCAATTATAATTCAGGTTACCCTATAATGGAAAACAGCCCTATATCGGGCCTTCCAGGCCCAATTCCAACGAATAGGGGCCCTAAACCCAGCCCAAACGAAATTCTAACCGCTAAATTACAGGCCCAAAACCTGCAATTAAAAGCGTTAACTACGCAAATGGATCAATTTCAAAGGACAATTCAGCAATTAACTGCTCTATCAAGCCTAAAAAACGGTAATTCCACTAACTTTAATGGTAATACGGAGCTTAAACCCGTTACCGCACCCCCTAATCCACCCGGTGACCTAATTTTAGGTGACGGGATAGGTAAAAAACTATCGAAACGGGTATTTTCCTTCCCCGAAAATTGTAAATTAATAGGGGCTAGCAATTATAATCTATGGAAACAGGCGTTAATAATACAACTCAGGGCTATAAAAGCAACGGAATTTATTTCCAACCCTAGAATTGGCTATACCCTACCGGAACACGAGCAATCAATTCTATAATTGCTTATAAAAAACAGCTTAACCAAAAAACCTTTAAAATCCATTGCATGGCATGGCATTCCTGTGAGGAGGTTACGAGATAGAATAAGCTTAATCTTGAACGCGGGGAAAGGTGGATCACGTATAAGGCTGATGGAACGTTAAAATGGCAGATAACCGTCTGCTAGCGGGTAATAGAGATAATATATTGTTGTTGCACAATCGATTCGTTGAATCGTTGAATCGTTGAAGGTATGAAGGTGATAAATCTAAGGCTAAATTGTGAATTACGTGTTCGAATCCGTAGGTGCAGATCTTCGATCCGGATGTCCGGAATGCGGGGTCACGTCACATGATTTGGCCTTATTCATGTGACTGACCTGCCGACCTATTGAGCCTAACGGCCCATTGAGCCTAACGGCCTATTGTGCTTATGCATGCACAGAAAATCTGCGACCACAACGGGATTCGAACCCACGCACTTCAACAGCGTATCTATGATATAGATTATGGTACGTGCATTATACCACTAAGCTAGATTAAATATGACGTATTTGTTTTGTTGTTGAAACTATGAACAAAGACGTGATATATAAAGCTTTGTGTGTATAAACGCGTATACGTTTTATTTGTTATTTATTTATTTATTCGATGCAGGGTGACTAATAAAATTAGCCCATGCTAGCCGCTATAAGATAATGCAGGGTAGCTAATATAATGAGCCCTGCGCTAGCCATGTTCACAATTCCAGCCCCGTAACGGCCTACAAAACCCTGGAAAATAACTATGCCGTTGCGCCCGAAATTAGTCGAAATTCACTATATCGGAAATTCCACGCTTTAAATTTTTCGAAATTTAAAAAATAAATACCTAAATTTAACAATCGTTTTAATTTATTAGTTACTAAATTACCGAATACAAACGTGAAAATTAACCCCGTAAACGTACGAAATCAGTACTTACGGGACCTTGAAAAGACATTCCTTATTTAGACCGAACGCCAACGCAATACCCAACGGGCCCTGCAGGTAATAGGCCAAAATTCGGAAAAATTAAATTTGCAACACCTCATGGCGGACCTTATATCCGAAAATTCTATTTCAAACTCCACAACGGCTAAAACCGCTCATTATAGGTTTAAGAACAAAAGTTCGGGTAAAAGAAAGCTAAAAAATGCGCTAAAAAGGAAAATAATGGGCAGGAAAACACCTCTAAATCACGAAAAAGAAATAAAAACTCTAATTCGGATTCTGTTTCTGCAAAAAATACTAAATCCTCCAACTCCAGCGAATCAACCGCTGGAACGTCCATAATTTCCATGGATTTGGAATTATTTGCGGGCTCGACTCCAGGTGACGTTAACGAAAACGCAACGTATAACGCCCTGGAACAGGAAATTGATTCCGCTATTAGCGGAATTATAAAATTACGTTCGGATTCGGATTCGAAAACCGATACCGGTATGCAAATAAGCAATGTTTTACCGGTTATACCCCCGGTTTTACAGTCGAAATCGGTACAGGAGGTGGCCCTATTAAGCTTATAAATACCGGAATTGTAGAAATACAGGTCCGCTACGGCCAAAACGCTAACGAATTTAAAAAGGGTTACGTTAAATAACGTTTTATATATCCCCTCGTTTGGAATAAATATCGTTAATAGCCTAATATATTATAATATAGGGGGCGTATAATCAAAATATACCCTATACGATAAGGATCGCAAGGCGTAGGAACGCTTAAATACCGTTAAACATTCGTTTTATTTAAAAGTTAAAAGGTGCGATATCCTTGTTCGAAATAACGTTATTTCGCGTTACGCCTATATAATAAATAAATATAACACCGTTTTTAGCATAGCTTTACAGGGGGATATAAAGGGTTACGCAACCCCGTTGGAAATAAAACTAAATAATATAAACCCTAACGGGGACTATAAAATTTACACCGATTCGGAACCGGAAAAAAATACGGTAACGGAAAAGCTAAATCCCGAACAAAATACGGAAATAACCGTAAATTCACCTATAACGCAAAAACTTAACGGTAAAAACCCTGAAAATCCACGTAAAATTGGGCCCCGTACGCCCGGCACACCGTTAGGTAACCCATTTATATAACCTAATATAAAAAGGACTATTTCCGAAAAAAGGGGGTTTCCCACATAAGAAATCCGTTTTTAAAACCTCCTTTATTATCGGATTTAAAATAGGCCCCTGTAAATTACCTCTTTTTAGGCCTAAAACGGACTACGGCCGGTTAGTAAACCCCTGTAAAAAACGGTATTACAAATAATTATAACGAAATCCAGGCCCAAAAAGCCCTGTTATAATATAGGGGTTTGGGGCATATAGGGCTATTATTGCTAAAGAAAACCGCTAAAATCACAAAAGGCTTACCTAATTTCGACAAAATTAAGGCAATTACCTGTATTATTTATATTAAAGCCATTTTTATTAGGCGTACAGATAAGGTTGCATTCCCTATACCCCCTAATATTCTCGATTTTATAAAAGGTAATACAATAACCCTTAAACCAAATCTTTACAACAAAAAACCCGTATTTTTATTATTAGTGGACCGAAAATCACGTTTTCGGTGGTTTATCCCACTAAAAAATAAAACCGGACCTACGGTTTTAATAGCTATTGAAGGCTTTTTTAAAGTTTTAAAAACTACGTCCGGGCGCTACCCCCTAAATGTTCATTTCGATGGGGGGTACGAAGTTAATACAAACCTTTAAAATTGGTTTACAAACAAAAATGTTAATTTTAGCATTTTAAATCCTTATAACCACGGCTAAAACGGATTAACGGAACAGTCCGTTAAGGTTATTTTGGATAAATTTCGGTCTGCCATTATAGCGGCGGGTTTACCATTATATTTATGGTATTATTTACTGCCTGCCGTGGTTGATTTAAATAACCGAACAGCGGTAACTAATAGGGATTTAACACTTTACGAGGAATTTTATTCCGAATTCCAACCTGGATTACCGCACAAACCCAATTTAGGGTATTTTCGGGTTATCAATACTATATACCAGGTTATTATACCGCTGGAAAAACGCCAAAAATCTAATAAATTGGTTCCCCGCACCGAAACGATGAAACTTTTAACCGATTTATCAAATTTTACAACGTTGGTTTACCCACCCGCTAAACGGGCCGTATATAAAACCTTCGCCGTAAAAATTATAAAAGGTATAACCGCTGAAAATTTGGTTATCCCAGGGGAAACGTTATAAATTTGAAAGGGGGAAAATACAAATTTAAGGGGGGATTTTAATTCTAAACCTGAAAACGAAATCAACAGCGTTCCAGCGGATAATTATCCCCTAAAAACCCTGAAAATATAGGACAATTACCACCCGTTACAAAGCAATTAAACCCTGAAAATACAGTGCCCGCCAAGCTTGTATAACCTACTGTTCGCCCCCCAAAACCTATAACGGTAGCGGTACCTAATCCAGTACCTAAAATAACGGAAATTCCGGTGTTTTTAGCATTCAAAATACAGAATATGGAGTTAAATTCGCAATTCGAAAACCCAGATTTAATGGATATAAGCTACGTGCATTATTTTTGTGTTTAAGCTAAAAAGAAAATAAAGAAAAAGCCCATTAAAGATGGTAAACCAAATAGTTACCAACAGGCCTTAAATAACCTTGAAAATGCTAAATGGTTAATTGCTTTAGCGTTTAAATTCGACCAAATCATTATTGCAAAAACCTTCCGTTTTATCCCAAAAATCAAAATACCTACAGGCCGTAAGCTCGTTTCTACCCGGACGGAAATTGAATCAACAAAGGATGAAAATAATAAACCTATAAAATATAAAATTAGGTTTGTTATTAGGGGTTTTTTACAGGTCGAAGGCCTAAATTATATTGAAATTTTTGCTAGCATTAATTTACCACTTACCTGGCGTATATTGTTGGCTGTGAATGAATGCACAAAATTGGGAAATAAAACAAATCGATTTTATCGGTGTGTTTTTAAATAGTGACCTTACCGACGTAAATATATATTTGCAAATTCCAAACGGTTTTAACGAATGGGCGAAAAATTGTAACCCTACCACCGCTAAAATTTTAGTGGAAATGGGTTATAACCCGAAAAGATTGCAGGTTATACAATTGGAAAAAGCGTTGTACGGTTTAAAACAGGGTCCAAAAAATGGCAAAACAAACTCAAAACCCTACTTTTTAAAAAAGGGTTTAAAACATTAATTTGTTATCCCGTTGTTTTTTATAAAGTTAAATCCAAACATTTTATCGTTACCTTTATAAACGATTACCTGCTAATAAATCCTAGACTGCAATATATTTAGGATTTAAAAACCCGTTTTAATAAAATATACGCGTTGGAAAATAGGGGCCCTGCAACCTATTTTTTAAACATTTAAATCATAAAGAATAGGCTTGAACGCCTATTTTAACTCCATTAGAACCAATATATAAAAGAAATTATAACAACGTTCGGATTGATTAATTGCAAACCTATATTTATTCCCTTATAACCGGGTATGTTAAAATATAACGGGGGTAGACCCGTAAATCCGTTGGAAATTAAATTATTATAATGCAATATCGGCACTTTTATATATTTAATATTATTAACGCGCCCGGTTATCGGTTTTGCGGTTTAATAACTTTTACGTTTTTCAATAAAAACCACTATAATCCATTTAACGGCAGCTAAAAACTTATTACGTTATTTAACGGGTATTAAATCCTTATTTATTTATTACGGAAATAAAGTATTTAAAGCCGAATTACCACCCAATTTATTAATAGGGGGTTTTAAAGGCTTTAAATTACTGGGTTTTAATAATAGCGATTTTACCGGGGCTAGCGAAATTTCAAAATCCATTTACGGATATTTGTATACCCTATTTGGGGGCCTTATAACGTGGAAATGCAAAAAGGGTAATATCATAGCTTTAAGCACTCCAAAAGCCGAAACCGATGCTTTAACGGAAGCCCTGCGTAAATCACAATGGTTTAAAAACCTATTTATAAAAGTTAGATTACTTATAAAAAGTCCTATTGCAATATTTGGAAATAATACAGGTTTTATAGCTAACGTATATAACCCTACGCACCACTAACGTATTAAATATATGCTATTAAAATTCCATTACGTACGGGAACTAGTTACAAAAAGACTAATAGCCCTAAAATACCTGGAATCCAAACAAATGCCCGCTAATGGCTTAATAAAGCCCCTAACGCTTCCAATTTATAAGGTTTTTTTAAAACTTATAGGGTTTAAATCCCTAAAAACTTAGTTTTTACCTACTGAATTTTAGGGTATTAAATTAATTCGTTAGTTAATTACCTATTACATTTCCTTTATTTGCAAATATTGTATTTTTGTTAGCCCGATACCGGCGGTATTACCCGAATTTATTTTGCATAAATTAATTAATAAACAATTTATACCGACCTTATACCAGAAATTGAATCAAAATTGAAACAGCTCGTGTTTTGGGCGATTTACGCATTCGAAATGTCTTATATAATATGCCTAATTTGGACTATTACCAACGAACAGCCAAATTAACTACTTGGTTTAATAATTAATTCCGTAGGTCAATATTATGCAAATTGGGTGTTCGAATCCGGGGGTTATTATCATTTTGGGGGTTTTTTCCAATTCGGGGGTTCGTCCATTTCGGGGGTTATAGGTCGGTACAAAGGGCTTAATCATCCAGGGGGTTTATATTGGGAATTCGAATCGGGGTGGGACATAAAGGGGATCTTTTTTTTAGGCGGTTTTATTTGTTATATACTTTTCTTTTCCGACTTTATAGAAACAATAGTAAAAAAAAGGGGTGTTAATTATATGCGTTATTTAACATGTAATGGGTCCACTTTTATTTTTATATAAATTACAATAAATAGTGCTGAAATGGGGCTGTTGGGGCTGTCGGATTTTTTATTATATTTTATATATTGCAGGAATTGCGATTTAAAGTTAGCGAGTGGGGTTTCACCCTGTAACGGGTTTAATACCCACCCTGCACTTACGAGTTAGTTACCCTATACCGGGTTTAGATTTTTACCAAATTAGCAAATTAGTGCGAACCCAAAAATGTTTTGTATGGAAATAAGGGTGTTTTTTTAACAACGCATATAAACTAATTTTTCGGAAAATCGTGTGCGGCACCGGAACCCTTTGCGGGGTGCGGACCCCCACTTCGATGTCGGAAAATATGTAAGGGAGACAAAGCAAAGTTTCCCCCACCAATGAATTAAATCTATTAATCCCAAATTTAGTGAATTTAATGCATTTAAGCCCTGTAATTACAGGCTTTTACAACGCAACTAGCACCACGCCGCACCTAATCTAATGCCTAAACCCCTGTTAGCAACCCATATTGTTAACATATACGCATTATAATGGTAAAAGAAAATGGTGTAACCATAGTGTGCAGTTAAATATTCGAATAAAAACATAAATAAAATCATAAAAATATACAGTAATTTGCGTTGAATTTATTGGAGTTTGTTAATTATTTGAATGCCGGCCGCGCTTTTGTAGCCACTGTATTGGGAAAGATATCAAGATATTGAGTGAAATTTGTCATTTTTCATTATATTTATTTCTTATTCTAAATAATGCTATATAATATTGATTTTAAATTAGATTACAGTATTTATAGCCGAGAAGACCCAATATTGCAAATTGCATGCAATTATCAATTAAAACAAGAGTTTTATTAATATTTTCATATTAATTAACAATTTGTTAAAAAACTGAATAATTTACGCAAATATTGGTAAAATTGAAAAAAACTTTAGTTCCTGCATTTTTCTACCAATTTATATATAAACTTTGTCTCACTTTTTTTTATAAATTTTATTTAACTAAATAACGCAAAATATACAAAAATAATACAAATTTAGCTTTTTTTGACATAAAAAAATAAGCAAGGCCGGTATTATGGATCAAATTTTACCTTGACGATTGTTTATATACGTTATCCACTTTTTCAAGCTTTGGTGTTATTAATGTCAAAATTGGTAAAAATGTAAAAGCATTTCGATTGTAAAGTATATATAAAATTAAATATACTTTACCTATCCGCATATTTAACGTTTTATGTAACCGGACATACGTACCAAATTGTAGTACTATACTAAATAGATATATACCACCCCCCATGTGCAAGAACCACAGAATTTGGCTGCAAAACAAAAATAATATTAAATTAATCAAATAAAGCAAAATGATTTACAAGATACATATTTATCATTCTGTTTTATTAATCAGCTTTTAAAGCCGACATTAAGGATTGGATTGGACTTGAACGTTTATTTACATATGTAATCGAATTTCTGAAGTTTTGGTTTCATTATCGTTGAAATTGGTAAAAATATAAACGGGTTTCGATTGTAAACGATATATAAAAAAGTATATACTTTGCCTATCCGCTTATTTAACTGCTTCTATAATACGGTATATGGACCAAAATTTATTTTAACAGTATAAATATATATATATATATATATATACGACCCTCCACGTGCAAAAAATATAAAATGTGGTGAAACATTAAAAATAATATTAAAAGAAATCGAAAATCGAAAAGAAAATCGAAAAAACGATACCGCCATGAACGGATTAAGGGCAAGTGGTATCCAATTCGGCCATTATAATAAATAAAAAAATAAATTAAATCGCTGCTAATAGCGGTATTGAACGCTATTTTTAACGTTATTTTTTCAATATTTTGCGTGGTTGCGGAATAATAAAGGAGTGTCGGTCGAAAAAAGGCCAAAAATACCGCCATAAACGGCGAAAATCGACAAATTGTCCTCAAACCTAAACCAAAGTTTTTTTTGGATGGACCCACAGGTACATTGAAAAGCCGTAATTGAGCCACGAAGTGGATCAATTGTGGAGCTCTGGGCTTCAGGGGTGAGCCCTGAGACTACCTGTTTTCCTTTATTTTCCAATTTTCTTTCGTTTAAAACTTTCCCCTTTTTTGGCTTTTTTTCGTTCTCGCCTTTTCCTTTTTCGCCCTTCCATCGACTCCTTTTTACCTTCTTATCGGTACGTCTTTTCGTTTACGCTGCTTTTATTTTATTTATTCCTACATCCTGTTTGTTTTTTTTAAATTCGTTATTTGTCGCTAGTATTTCGTTACCGCTATATTTTTACGATCAAGGTATCCGGTAACCTGTTCTTGGGGTAAAGGACAGTGTGCTGAAGCAACTGAGCGTTGGTTTGGGTAGCCTGGGGCTAATCGGCGGTTCTAAATAACTGGGGTGGAATTATAATCGTTTTTAAATAAATATTAAAATTAACTAAATTTAATTGCTGGTAAGCAATACTAAAATCGAATCTATATATATAGTAATAAACGCGTTTTATATAATTTATATTCTAGTTATAATCTCTTTCAATCTGTAATGGGCGGCAGAAAACATTTCCTTTAACTTATTATAATCTTTCAAAAATTACTGAAATCATTTTTTTGGCAATTACGTGGTATTACGTAACTGGGCTTTTACGTAATTTTATTTCCTGTCGGTCGGTGTTTCTTTTGGTCGAATATTATTAGGAAAGGTATAACCCCGCCTGGCCTTACTGGTACCGACCCAATTATCTGGTCGTAATATCAAGTTTTTTTTTCCTTTGACCAAATACTTTCGCCTTTTAAATAGTCCGTATTCCCCTAACTTTTATTTCTAATTTATATTGCTTTTCTGCTAATTTCTTTACGCTATACTTAATCGCGTAATTAAATCGAAATTTGGTCGTTCGCTGACAAAACGTCGCCACGTTTTTTTATCCTCCTTTTAATTGGCAGATATTGTCGAAATACCTACCTGCAACCTTTATTACGCCAAAGGCGTAGCGTTTTATCAAACATTTCCTTGAAATTTTGCTCGGTATATAAAATATATTCGTTTAAATCGCTTTGGGTACAATATATTGGATTTATCGGCCGCCCAAATCGATTATATCGGGGGTTAGCATTTGAAACTGGATACGGAAATGGAGGTATTCAAGGAACAAATTTGTACACAGCAGGCCAAATTATTTCGTTTGCAAAAACAAAAACAATTCTAATTCGGAAAAATAATACAAATTGTGTTTCACGGGATTAACGATTTGGAGGAATTGGATCGGGTGGAACGCGAAAAGGCAGAATAGGAGGAGGGCGGCGGTCGGCCGAAATTTTTCCTAAGGTATTTTTGGAATCGTTTTTTCCGGATTTCAATTTTGTCTGGAATTCGACCTTCCCAATAGGTCTTTCGGCCCCTTTTTTATTGGAGTAAATAAATATTTTTGCGCAATAAATAATTGGTAAATTATTTTGCTCGTTTATTCAAATTTATAATATTTATTAATCGTTTTATTGAAAATTCATCTGGTAATATAGTTCCAAATCCTGGTTTTTCCTTAAATTTTAGAAATAATAAATAGTACTTTCTTAGGTCGTCCTTTGTTTTTGGTTAATTTGCTCGCAAATCCAATTTGTAATAATATTAGCGGAATAGTCTCTGGTAATTTTAGAAATGGCTAAAAGGTTCCCAAATACTTTTTTCGTACCCGTAATTTTCCTATTTATTAAGGTATTTTATTTTCCCGTGGTTGCGTTTATAATCCAATATTTGTTCTACGTTATACGTTTTTTTCCGCGTCGATTTCGATTATTTTTTATACATTGGTACCGTATAGTACTAGCTCCAATAATAATACGTGGAACGTTTAGTGGATTTTGATGGCTTTTGGTAAAAATAGTTTGTAATTGGTCTCGCTGATCTTTTTATCGATTTTAAAAGGTCCGAATTTTTTAAAGTTGAATTTGTTATTTGGTCGTTATATTTCAATATTGCGTCGAATAAAATAGGCGCTATTTCCTTTTTCAAGAAATAATCCCTTTATCCGATATTAATCAACGTATTTAATTATTTATTCTCGTACGAATTTGAATATTTGTTAAAATTCCTGGTGGAGTTTTTGTAATTCGTTTATTTATTTATCGGTTTATGTGGCCATAATCGTAGTCCCTGGCTCTCCGTATACCGTGGGTTTAAATCCGCAACTGGTACAAAATTGGGTTATTCTAATATTTTTATTTTTCAACTGTCATAAGCGAATTGTGCCGTGGGTAATAATCGTACCCAATTGTTTTATTTATGGTTTATATAATGTTTTAGGTATAATTCTGATACTTTGCTGGCTCGTTCTTTTTGTCCGTTTGTCCGTTTATCTGCGGGTAAAATTTAGTAAATAATTTGTAGTTAATTTCTAATTATTTTACTAGGGATTTCCAAAAACTTAATGTAAAAAGTTTGTCTTTATCTGTAATAATACTTGTTGGGAGTCTGTAATTGCTAATAATTATTCGTAAAAACGTGTAAACGATTTTTTCGGCGTTACTAATTTCCTTATAAGGTAGGAAATAGGCGTATTTGGGAAATTTATCCACTATTATTAATATTTTATCGTACTTGGTCTTAATAAATGGTTTTTTAGAAAATGGTAATTTGACGATAAAATCTATAGCAATAGTTTACCATACCTTGTTGGAGGCTGGTAATACTTATATTAACTCGTAAACGTTACATTTTCCAAAAAGCAAATTTGCGCAAAGCTTGCAACTTTTAATAGTTTTTCGAATTCTTTGTCGTATTCTTTTGAAATTGTCGTGCTGTTTTAACTGTTTCCAGATTTTGGAAATCTTTTGGTATTTATAGACCTTATTTCCGTAAATCCTTCGTGTTTCTTCCGATCTATGTACTGTATCAATTGTTATAAAGCTTCGGTAAACTGGTAAAAGATTTTCATTATCCTCTGCTGCAAAAACTTTTCGTAATTCCTCAGGTATTATATTCTCGTAATTTGGACTTCAGCTAAAGGCGTCGGCCCTACCGTCTTCTATTCCTTTTGAATACGTAATTTTAGAATGGAATTTTAATAGGAATTTTGCCCATTCAATTTGTAGTTTATTTAAAATTTTGCTGGTGGTAAAATGGGTTAGGTATTTATTATCCGTACAAATAAATATTTCGTATTGAATTTCGGATAATTATGGTTTTGTTATGGATTCGAACCCAAGGCACGTATTGCGTGATAAGATACAAGAGCGGGTTAGGGACAATATATAAAAGGGAAAAACACTACCACGACCCGGACATACACCTTTTCCTTCCTTTTCCCCTTAACGTTAATAATAATACCAATAAAAATATTTAACGGTCCCAAAGCCATTGGTTTACCCTATAATATTTACTAGCGTTTAATTTAAATATAATAATAGCTAACCCAAAACCGGGCCCGGGAGGGGAAACCCACGATTTTTACCAAGACCTAATAGCGAATATTAAGATATTAGAGGAACGTATAGTTTGAATGCAATTGCAATCCTCGAACGCAGGCGCGATCGCGCAAAAACAACGCCTTAAAAAAAGTTTTTATATAACCCCCAACCGTATAACGGCGCACCGGTTACGTTTATAATTTGGAAATAAACTATTTCGTACAAATTAATACGCGACGCGGAATTTATTGGAAACTAGCGCGACCAATTCGAATACGTATAATCCAGTTTAACCACGATAATATAAAATATAATCCGCTTTTTTACGAAATAAAAAGTACGGGAAAAGGGTATAATTGCGAAAATTTTATCGAATATTTGGGGCGCACGTACGACGATTTATATAAAAAAGTTTAAACTTTCGCCGAATTAGGAATATTTCGTATACGATACGGCGAATTATTCGCACATTTTTTAATTAAATTTAAACGCCTTTTTACAGCGACCGGGAACTTCGAATAATTAAAAAAATACGGGCCAATTATTTGCGTTTTCTGGTCGTTAATCGGATAAAAAAGGCGTCGGTAGAAAAGGGTATTGCCTCCGATTCCCACCACGGATTTATTATTATATACCGCTATATTGCCCAAAATTTAGAAATTATTAATTTGGATAAACATTTCGGCCAAAAACGGAACGCCCCCTTTCCATATTCCTTATAAACTGGTTTTAAAAATATAATAATAATCAACGTATTAACGATAAAAATTAACCGCGGCCGTTATAACGGTGGTAAAAAACGAGGAAGGCGCCGATTAAATGGAAATAAAAGAAAAAATGGGAATTTATAAATATCCGTTTAGGAATTCCAACGACGCCGGGAAATAAGGGTTTACTTCCGTTACGGGTCCATTTTTCATTACGCCCAAAATTAGTAATTCGCGCCGGTTATACGTTTGACGTCGAATAACCCCGAAAAAGGAAAAAATTAATCCTAGACCGCAATTTTAACCTAAAGGAAAACCGACGCGGCGGGCCCCGATTATCCCATAATACGCCAGCAAATATAAATCGGCAAAAATAATTAAAGAAATTATAAACTGTAATAAATGGGCGATAATTCTTTATCCCGGTTTAAATTAATTTAACGAAGTTAATTATCATACAAATGGATTTAAAATACGAATATTACGCGGTTATCAATAGAAATTATACCGAAAAGTTAGGAATAAGAAAAGTTTTTTTACTATAAACCCGCCGGTTAGGCACGGTAACGGGATAAATACAAACCAATATACGGGAAATAAATAATTGCGACGTAAATATCCACGGTTAATTTGCGCCGATATCCTTTCATGTAATCCCGGGATTAACCCAAAATTTAGTTTTAGGATTCCCTTGGATAACCCACCCAAAAATGGTATTTAACCGAAATTAAAAAAAATTAAGAATAAGGTCCGTTAAAGGGTTATTCGTGCAAAAACTGTCCCTGCGCCCAAAAATCAGGAAATTTTGGGTGGTTATAAACAACGTATTTCTGGTAACGGCCCGAAAAACAAAACAAAATACGAACGAATAAATGGAATTCGCCTTTATTTTACTACGAAATACAACCCGGGTCCTAGTTTTGTCGGCGGTAAGTAAAAATAACGTAAAAACCCGGCGACGTTACCCGAAAAATTAAAAGGTTTCGAAAACCTATTTAACAACGGTAAAACTTCGGTTTTACCCCCGTATAAAAACGAATTAAACTATTATATCCGGATTTAAAAAAATAATAACGTTAAATCCCCGTTGTTATTATAAAACCGGTTATATTATATACCGTGCGATTAACTGCTGGAATTGCGGCGACAAATAATCGATATAATGAATAAAAAATGGATCCGAGCAAACGCGTCGTTAACCGCGGCCCCGGTCCTAATAATTCAGAAAGCTTTTGGAAAATGGCGTTTATACGTCGATTATAAAATATTAAACGCTATTATAATACGGGACCGGTATTTTTACTATTAATCAAAAAAACGTTCCGCTCCTTTTTCGGGGTAAAATGGTTTATTAAAATAAACGTACGCGCAATTTTTTATAAATTACGCGTGGCCGAAAAGGATAAATATTTTACAATTTTTCGCACAAAATTCCGATTGTTCGCATAGTTAATATACCCGTTCAGATTAACGGGCGCCCCGGCCACGTTTTAACGATATATTAACGGCGTCCACGGAAATATATCGGGCGAATATATATTAATATATCTGGACGATATTTTGATTTATACGTCCGGTTCCAAAACGGATTATTAGCGGAAAATTGCTTATATTTTAGGAAAGTTAAAAAAAGCGGAATTGAATTTAAATTTCGATAAAAACGCGTTCGCAATTACCTCCGTTAAATATTTTCGGTTAATTATATACGCCAGTATAGGCGTGGAAACCAGTCCGGAAAAATTGCGCGCAATACGGGAATGGGAAACCCCGACGAAATTACGAAAACTGCGCGGTTTCCTAGGATTTGCCAATTTTAACCAAAATTTTATAAGCGGGTATTCCGGTCTGACGGCGCGTTTATTTCTGTTTATTGAAAAAAAACCGTTTAAATAAATATTAAAAAAAAGCCGTTTTTAAAATGTTTCAACAAACATTTTTGCAAGCGCCAATATTAACCCAATAAAGTGACGAAACGGAAATAAAAATAAAAACGGACTATTCCGGCGCAACCATCGGGGGGTATTAATATAAAAAGGGAGAAATGGGTTATAAAAACCGGTCATATTTTATTCCGTTAAACTAATGACGGCCCAGCGTAGTTATATTATTTCTAATAAAAAATTGCTCGCGGTCGTCCATCATTTGCAAATATGGGAAATGGAGCTACGTAATATCCGTTTTCCTTTGACTATTTTTACGGATTATAAAATATTCGAATATTTTACAAAGCCGAAAGTAATATTAAAACGACAAATACGGTAAGCGGAAGTCCTATCCAAATTTAATCACATTTGCAAATACTGATTAGGGAAGCACGCGATAATTCCCCACGCTTTATCGAGACGGAAATAGGATAAAACTAACGAAGAAAGGAAAACGATAATATTACGCCTAATACCCGGTAAAATTAAAATAGGTATTTTTTAAATATTATTATAAAATATATTACCGGCGGTCCCGGAAAAAATATCTATTTTCCAATATCTTTATATAACCGATTTTGGAATTAAATAGCGGAAAAAACCCTGTATACGTTTATAAACGTAACGCGGTCCAATAAAATATAAAACGATTTCCACCCGAGGCCAAAACGATTGTATACATAACGGATTGTTTAATAAACGCCTCCGGCACGCTATTATATAGAAACCGCTTTTAATTACCCAATAAAAAACCTTTAGTTGAGGTAATTTTGCAATGAACCCACGAATCCCTAATATTTAATTATTGCGGTAAAAATGATATATTTACAATCCTGCCCCGAAATTGCTATTAGGACGGGATGGCTGAACATATCCGACGATTCGTACGCAATTGCAATATTTACGGCAAAATAAAACCGTCGAAACGACGCAAATAAAAACTATTGTGATTTTTACCAATACTGGACAGGTTTTGGAAACAAATTTCCATCGATTTTATAGCGGGTCTCCCAGGCAACGATACGGATATACCGCGTAATATAATGGCTATAATTAATAAATTTTCCAAATATATCCAATTAAAAATAATAAACTCGATAAAGGCCGAAATTTGCGCCGCAAAATTCGTATTTATTTAGTGGCGGTTTTAGAGTTTTTTTAACGCAATTATATCGGACCGGGGGTTAAATTGGGTAAAAAGTTTTTAGTCGGAACTATACCGACAACTAAATGTTTTACAATTATTATTAACGTTTTATTACCTAAAAACGGATAATAATACGGATCGTATTAATTAGGAAATGCAATATTACCTAAAGACGTTCGTGGTATTCGACTAAACAAATTGGCCCGGACATTTACCCGCCGTTTAATTAACGTTGAATAATAAGAATTTATTAATTACGGAAAACCAATCCTAATAAACTATTATTAAATTATAAAATAAACGCGGTCCCGGTAATATAAGCAAATGGAGGACCGGGTTCCACGCCCAAAAACCGCGCGAATTTGTGTTTACAATGTTTTAAAAACGGTTCTGTTAATTATATGCGTTATTGAGCATATAATGGGTTCACCTTTATTTGTATATAAGCCATAATGGATAGTGCCGAAGTGGGGCTATTGGGGCTGTCGGATTTTCTATTATATTTTATGTCTTGCAGGAGTCGCGATTTAAAATGTCAGCGAATGGGGTTCCAACCTGTACAAGGTTTAACACCCACCCTGCACCTACGAGTCAGCTACCATGTACCGGGTTGAAATTTTCACCAAATTAGCAAATTAGTTCGCACCCAGAAATGGTTTATATGGAAATAAGGGTATTTTTTCAACAACGCATACAAAATAATTTTTCGGAAAATCGTGTGCGGCACGGGAACGTTTTGCGGGGTGCGGACCCCCACTTCGATGTCGGAAAGTATGTAAGGGAGACAAAGCAAAATCTCCCCCACCGATGAATTAAATCTATCAATCCCAAAATTAGTGAACCACTTTAATGCATTTAAGTCCTGTAATTACAGGCTTTTACAATAAAACTAGTACCACGCCGCACCTAGGCTAGTGCCTAAACCCCTGTTAGCAACACATATTATTAACAGGTATAAACGTGGCCCACGCCGTTATAATTGATATATAGCAACGCCAAAAAAAGACGCAAATAAAACACGGAAACCGGCGGAACGCTTTGAAAAAAAAATAAAATTTTCCTTAACCTATAAAACGTTAGAAGTAACCGCCCGAATAGAAAATTTAATTTTGTAACGAATAAATATATAATTGTAACAATTTTTATATTATTAACGGTTACGTTAAACGTCCCGAAAAAATTCCACCCCACCTTTAACGTAAAATTAATCGAAAAAGCCGCGGACGACCCATTACCGTCCCAAACACGTACCGACATTAAACCCAACCCGTTATTAGTCCCATTAAATTTGGAAAATAATACCGCGGAGGAATGGGTAATGGAAGAAATTCTGGCCGCAAAAAGCGCAATAAAAAAAAGCGTAAACGTAAAACTTTAATAAAATAAAACAATCACGACGAATTTACGTGGAAAAGTTTGTTGATAATGGAAATTAAACGGGTATCAAACGAATTTGAAACGAGATAAAGGCCGGCCAGGACGAATAATAACCTAATATCGAAACGACGCCAACAAAAAAATATTTAGCCGGATTAGAAAACTGTTATAATGAATAAAAAAACCGACAATTCCCTGGTAAAAAAACGACGCGGTAAACCTAAAACAAATATTAATTTGACCAATTATACGGTGGAAACATACGTAAATTTAAACCTTTTCCCAGGGCGAAAAATAATAAAAATAAACCGACGACCACGTAAACCGCGCCTATTTTTAGCGCGGCGTAACCGCATAAAACCCACCCAACCTTTAAATTGAATTAATATATATAACACGAAACGAGAATTTCGAGCGATAATAGAATATTAATCGAAAATTTCATCATGTATTTCCGATTTACCATCCAAACTTTTTTCCTCCTTTTTTCTCTCCCCTATTTTAACGTCCTCCTTTTTTATTTTATTATTTTCCGCGTTTTCTCGGAAATTGGAAATTCCCATTATTTAAGGAATTGGTTAACCTCCCGCAATAAAACGGTACGACGACGTACGGTATTTTTAATTCAAAAAGGTTTACGACGGAACTTTCCAAAAAACGGGTTTTTATTTATATTATAACCAAAAGTACCGAAACGCGATGAAACAAAAGCGCGGGGGCGTGAGAAATTAAATATATACCGGGTCGGGGCACGGGTAAAACGGGGGACAATTGGGTAAAGCGAAAAAAGGGTTTCGAAATAACGACGAAACGTAATAGTGGTAAAAACAAAAAAACGCGGGGAATACGCGGGACGAAATGGGCGCACAAAAGCAGCGGGGGAAAGGATTAAAATAACGATTAAAATAGAGAAAATATTATTTTTTCGGCGCGTTTTTTGCAAACTTTTTTTATAATACAACGTATTACGTTCCTAAAAAATTGAAAAATTAATAACGTTATCGAAACAATTATATATTCAAGGAACGAAACGTATTTCCAAATAAATGAGACCGCGCGCGAAAAATTGTATTAATTAACAGCTACAATTACCGCCGCTAAGGGAAAAAATATTAAATATAATAGCAAAAATAATGGTTTTTGTAAAAGTCGTCGCGGCCCCGGAATTGGCCATTTTATTTTATACGTCCTGGTAAACGCGGACCCAATTAGTATACGCGATAAAAAGATTTCGAAACAAGACGGTATTTTTACCAGGAACTATTTTACCATTTACGACGGTATTCTTAATTAAAGATTGGACGATATAACGACCATTATAGGTCGTAATCTTTAATTTTTGCAAACGGCGGCGAAAAACAAAAATAAAGCCGTAAACGGCCTGGTTATAATAATAACACGATTTTATGGTGTCGTAATATCGCTGGTAACCAATACCGTCGGGGGTAGGACTATATTCCCAACCTTATATATTTTGGACGTTTTTACGCAGGAAACGCAAAAAATAATCACATTTTCCGGTACGGGATATTCGTCATTATTTATATTTAAATAATTTTAAATGTTTGCGGTACCAATAACGCGACCAAAACATTGCAAATATATATTAACAATACCACCCATCGGTATTTAATCGATACGATTTACAAATGGGCGGTTATTATCATTATTGTTAATTATATGCGTTATTTAGCATGTAATAGGTCCACTTTTATTTGTATATAAACCACAATAGATAGTGCCGAAGCGGGGCTGTTGGGGCTGTCGGAATTTCCGTTATTTTTTGTGTTGCAGGAGTTGCGATTCAAAGTGTTAGCGGGTGGGGTTTCACCCTGTGCCGGGTTTAACACCCACCCTGCACTTACGAGCCAGCTACCCTATACCAGGTTAAAATTTTCACTAAGTCAGTAGTCTCAGTGCTCAGACTAAACCTCCTTGCTTCGCAGTGGGGACCGAACGCTCCATTTACCTTTTAACCACATGGTTTGTCGACCAATTATATTGGCCGAAAAGATCGCCCTCGTTCTAGTCTGAGGACATCTTGTCGCATTTCGCCGTTTATAACGGGTATATACATTATATTATAAATAGGCCTTATAAGCGCCCTGCGACCGCAGGTTAAATGCACTTGCATTTTCTAAACGCGCAACCAATTGAAGAGCGGTATAATTGACACATTGTATTTAAAATATAACAGCAAAAAAAACAGTATAACTACAGTATGCAATTAATGTGCGAATATTATATTAAATAGAAATTATAAAAATATAAAATTACCTGCCTTGGATTGATTGGAGCTTAAGAAATTTGGCATCGAAAACCGCGTACCCATATTTAATTTACAGGAAAGAGATTTCAATGATAATAAAACTTGTATTTTATTATTACATTCAATTATTCTTTTGAGTAAAAATATGTAATACTGGCTTAAAACCAAGTATTGATATTTAAAATTAAGCAAATTTAGAACTATAAAGTGCGCGCAATTATCGTTTAAAACAAAGCTTTTATCAATACTTTTATATTATTTATTAATCTGTCGAAAAACTAAATACTTTAAGCAAACAGCTTCAAAATGAAACGAAATCTTAGTATTCCCATTCCGTTGTAAGCCTTTATATAATCGTTAAACAACTTCAGTTTTATAAATTTTATTTAATTGAATAAAGCAAAAAATAGAAAAAAGCACCAATTTAACATTTCCTTTTATAACAAAGTAATATGGACGGGTATTACAAATCAGATCTCACGTTGACGTTTCTTTATATATTTTATTCAATCCCTGAGATTCTGGTTGTATTAATGTAAAAATTGGAAAAAATATAAAAGCGTTTCGATTGTGAATTATATATAAATTACATACATTTTACCTATCCGCCTATTTAACGGCGTATATAATTCGACATATATACCATATAAGAAATATTATATTATGTATATACACATATACCATCCCTCACGGGCGGAGTGCATAAAGTTTGGCCGCAAAATGAAATAATATAAAATTAATTAAATAAAGCAAAAAATAGATCAAAAATATATATTCAGCATTTTTTTATATAAAAGGTTTCTCAAAGCGAATACTGTAAGCAAGATCTACCGTGGGCGTTTATTTATATACGTCATCCAATCCCTGTAATTTTGGTTTTTTATTATCAAAATTGATAAAAATATATGTTAACAATATGGGTTGCTAACAGGGGTCTAGGCATTAGCCTAGGTGCGGCGTGGTGCTAGTTGCGTTGTAAAAGCCTGTAATTACAGGGCTTGAATGCATTAAATTCACTAAATTTGGGATTAATAAATTTAATTTATTGGTGGGGGAGATTTTATTTTATCTCCCTTACATACTCTCCGACCTCGAAATGGGGGTCCGCACCCCGCAAAGGGTTCCGGTGCCGCACACGATTTTCCGAAAAATTAGTTAATATGCGTTATTGAAAAAACACCCTCATTTCCATACAAACCATCTTTAGGTTCGCACTAATTTGATAATTTGGTAAAAATTTTCAACCCGGTACAGGGTGAAACCCCATTCGCTGACTTTGAATTGCAATTCCTGCAATACACAAAATATAACAGAAAATTTAACAACCTTAACAACCCCATTTCGGCACTATTTATTATAATTTATATACAAATAAGAATGGACCTATTACATGCTAAATAACGCATATAATTAACACCCCTTTTTTGCTACTATTCACATAAAATCGGAAAAAACAAGTACATAAAAAAATAAAACCTTAAAAAAAGAAATCCCTTTTATATCCCAACCCGACTCGAACTCCCGATATGAACCCCCTGGATAACTAAGCCTTTTGTACCGATCTATAACCCCCAAATGGACGAACCCCCGAATTGGAAAAAACCCCCAAAATTGTAATAACCCCCGGATTCGAACCCCCGATTTGCATAATATTAACCTACGGAATTAATTATTGAACCAGGTAGCTAATTTGGCTGTTCTTTGGTAATAGTCCGAACTAAATATATTATATAAGGTATTTTAAATACGTAAATCGCCCAAAACACGAGCTTTTTTAATTTTAATTCAACTTCTAATATAGGGTCGGTATAACTCGCTTATTAATTAACCTGTGCAGGGTAAATTCGGGTAATACGGCCGGTATTGGGCTAACAAAAATCCAATATTTGCAAATAAAAAAAATGTAATGGGTAATTAATTAACGAATGAATTAAATACCCTAAAATTCAATAGGTAAAAACTAAGCTTTTAGGGGTTAAAACCCTACAAATTCTAAAAAAACCTTATAAATTGGAAGCCTTAGGGGTTTTGTTAGGCTATTAGCGGGCATTTGTTTG
Source organism: Pyricularia pennisetigena (assembly GCF_004337985.1). Classification (NCBI taxonomy): domain Eukaryota; kingdom Fungi; phylum Ascomycota; class Sordariomycetes; order Magnaporthales; family Pyriculariaceae; genus Pyricularia; species Pyricularia pennisetigena. The sequence goes on from NW_021940923.1 coordinate 651,054, forward strand.
TATTCCAGGTATTTTAAGGTTATTAATCCTTTTGTAATTAATTCCCATACCTAATAAAATTTTAATAACGTATGTTTATTACGTTAATGGTGCGTAGGGTTATATACGTTAGCTATAAAAGCTGTATTATCTCCAAATATTGCAATAGGGCCTTTTATAGGTAATCCAATTTTTATAAATAAGTTTTTAAACCACTGTATTTTACGCAGGGCTTCCGCTAAGGTATCGGTTTCGGCTTTTGGAGTGCTTAAAACTATAATACTAACGTTTTTGCACTTCCACGTTATAGGGCCCTTGAATAGGGTATACAAATATCCGTAAATGGATTTTGAATTTTCCCTAGCCCCGGCAAAATCGTTATTACTAAAACCCAGTAATTTTAAGCTTTTAAAACCCCCTATTAAAAAATTGGGTGGTAATTCGGCTTTAAATATTTTATTTCCGTAACAAATAAATAAAAATTTAATGCCCGCTAAATAACGTAATAGGTTTTTAACTGCCGTTAAATGGATTATAATAGCTTTGGTTAAAAAACCTAAAAACCATTAAACCGTAAAACCGATATCTGGGCGCGTTAATAGCATTAAATATATAAAGGTGCCGATAATACGCTGTAATAATTTAATTTCCAGCACATTTACGGGTTGACCCCCGCTATATTCTAGCATACCCGGTTATAAAGGAACAAATGCAAATTTGCAATTAGCTAATCGGAACGTTGCTAATACTTCATTTATATATTAATTTCAATGGAACCAAAATAGGCGTTTAAACCTATCTTTTATAATTTAAACGCCTAAAAAATAGGCTGCAGGGCCCCTGTCTTCCAACGCGTATACCTTATTAAAACGGGTTTTTGAATCCTAAGTATATTGCAATTAAAGACTTATTAGCAGGCAATCGTTTACAAAAGTAACGATAAAATGTTTGGATTTAACGTTATAAAAAACAGCGGGATTAGAGATTAATAGGTTAAAACCTTTTTTAAAAAATAGGTATTTAAATCTGTTTTGCCATTCTTTTGGACCCTGTTTCAAACCATATAACGCCTTTTCCAACTGTATAACCTGCAAATTTTTCGGCTTATAACCCATTTCCACTAAAATCGTAGCGGTGGTAAAATTACAGTTTTTTACCCATTCGTTAAAACCGTTTGGAATTTGCAAATATATATTTACGTCAGTAGGGTTACTATTTGAAAACGCACGGATAAAATCGATTTGTTTTATTTCCCAATTTTATGCATTAGCTATAATTAATAATATACGTCAGGTAAATGGTATATTAATGCTAGCAAAAACTTCGATATAATTTAGGCCTTCAACCTATAAGAAACCCTAATAACAAACCTAATTTTATATTTTATATACGTAATATTTTTATCCTTTTTCAATCCAAATACCGGCCGGGTAAAAACGAAATTACGGCCTATAAGCATTTTAATTTTTGGGATAAAACGGAAGGTTTTTGCAATAACGATTTGGTCGAATTTAAACGTTAAAGCAATTAACCATTTAGCAATTTCATGGTTATTTAAGGCCTGTTGGTAACTATTTGGTTTACCATCTTTTATGGGCTTTTTCTTTATTTTGGTTTTAGTTTAAAAACAAAAATAATGCACGTAATTTATATCCATTAAATCTGGGTTTTCGAATTGCGAATTTAACTCCATATTCTGTATTTTGAATGCTAAAAACACCGGAATTTCCGTTATTTTAGGTACTGGATTAGGTACCGCTACCGTTATAGGTTCTGGGGGCAAATGGTAGGTTATATAGGTTTGGCTGCACTATATTTTCAGGGTTTAAATACCTTATAACGAGTGGTAACTGCCCTGTAACCGGTGGTAAATACCCTATATTTTCAGGGTTTTTTAAGGGATAATTATCCGCTGGAACGCTATTAATTTCGTTTTCAAATTCAAAATTAAAATCCCCCTTTAAATTTGTATTTTCCCCTTCTAAAATTTGTAATATTTCCCCGGGAATAACCAAATTTTTAACGGTTATACCCTTTATAATTTTTACGGTAAAGGTTTTATGTACGTCCCGTTTAACGGGTGCGTAAACCAACGCTGTAAACTTTGCTAAATGGGCTAAAAGTTTCACCCTTTCGGTGCGGGGAACCAATTTATTAAATTTTTGACGTTTTTCCAGCGGTATAATAACCTGGTATACAATAGTAATAACCCGAAAATGCCCTAAATTAGGCTTATACGGTAACCCAAGCTGGAATTTGGAATAAAATTCCTCGTAAAGTGTTAAATCCCTATTATTTACCGCTATTCGGTTAATTAAATCAACCACGGTAGGTAATAAATAACATTATAAATATAATGGTAAACCCGCCGCTATAATGGTAAATTGAAATTTATCCAAAATAGCCCTAACGGACCTTTCCGTAAATCCGTTTTGGCCGTGGTTATAGGGATTCGAAATACTAAAATTAATATTTTTGCTTGTAAACCAATTTCAAAAATTTATATTAACCTCGTACCCCCCATCGAAATAAACATTTAGGGGGTAGCGCCCGTACGTAGTTTTTAAAACCTTAAAAAAGCTTTTAATAGCTTTTAAAACCGTAGGTCCGGCTTTATTTTTTAGTGGGATAAACCACCGAAAACGTGATTTTCGGTCCACTAATAATAAAAATACGGGTTTTTTGTTGTAAAGATTTGGTTTAAGGGTTATTGTATTACCTTTTATAAAATCGAAAATATTAGGGGGTATAGGGAATGCAAACTTATCTGTACGCCTAATAAAAATGGCTTTGATATAAGTAATACAGGTAATTGCCCTAATTTTGTCGAAATTAGGTAGACCTTCTGTGATTTTAGCGGTTTTTTTTAGCAATAATAACCCTATATGCCCTAAACCCCTGTATTATAACAGGGTTTTTTGGGCCTGGATTTCTTTATAATTATTAGTAATTCCGTTTTTTACAGGGGTTAACTAACCGTCCGTAGTCCGTTTTAGGCCTAAAAAAAGGTAATTTACAGGGGCCTATTTTAAATCCGATAATAAAGGAGGTTTTAAAAACGGATTTCTTATGTGGGAAACCCCTTTTTTCGGAAATAGTCCTTTTTATATTAGGTTATATAAAAGGGCTACCTAACGGTGTGCCGGGCGTACGGGGCCCAATTTTACGTGGATTTTCAGGGTTTTTACCGTTAAATTTTTGCGTTATAGGTGAATTTACGGTTATTTCCGTATTTTGTTCGGGATTTAGCTTTTCCGTTACCGTATTTTTTTCCGGTTCCGAATCGGTGTAAATTTTATAATCCCCGTTAGGGTTTATATTATTTAGTTTTATTTCCAACGGGGTTGCGTAACCCTTTATAACCCCCTGTAAAGCTATGCTAAAAACGGTGTTATATTTATTTATTATATAGGCGTAACGCGAAATAACGTTATTTCGAACAAGGATATCGCACCTTTTAACTTTTAAATAAAACGAATGTTTAACGGTATTTAAGCGTTCCTACGCCTTGCGATCCTTATCGTATAAGGTATATTTTGATCATACGCCCCCTATATTATAATATATTAGGCTATTAACGATATTTATTCCAAACGAGGGGATATATAAAACGTTATTTAACGAAACCTTTTTAAATTCGTTAGCGTTTTGGCCGTAACGGACCTGTATTTTTACAGTTCCGGTATTTATAAGTTTAATAGGGCCACCTCCTGTACCGATTTCGACTGTAAAACCGGGGGTATAACCGGTAAAACATTGCTTATTTGCATACCGGTATCGGTTTCCGAATCCGAATCCGAACGTAATTTTATAATTCCGCTAATAGCGTAATTCATTTCCTGTTCCAGGGCGTTATACGTTGCGTTTTCGTTAACGTCACCTGGAGTCGAGCCCGTAAATAATTCGAAATCCATAAAATTTATGGACGTTCCAACGGTTAATCTACTGGAGGAGGATTTGATATTTTTTGCAAAAGCAGAATCCAAATTAGAGTTTTTATTTTTTTTCGTAATCTAAAGTTGTTTTCCTGCCCATTATTTTCCTTTTTAGCGCCTTTTTTAGCATTATTTTTACCCGTTTTTCTACCTTTAAATCTATAATCAACGGCCTTAGCCGTTGTAAAACCTGAAATCGAATTTTCGGATATAAAGTCCGCCATAAGGTATTACAAATTTAACTTTTCCGAATTTTGGCCTATTACCTGCAAAACCCGTTAAGTATTGCGTTGGCGTTCGGTCCAAACAGGGAATATCCCCTCCAGGGCCCGTAAGTACTAATTTCGTACGTTTGAGGGGTGAATTTGCACGTTAATATTCGCTAATTTAACTACCAATAAATTAAAACGACTGTTAAATTTAGGTATTATTCCTTTAAATTTTGAAAAATTTAAGCCGTAAAAATCCCGATATAGTAAATTTCGACTAATTTCGGGTGCAACGGAATAATTATTTTCCAGGGTTTTATAAACCGTTACGGGGCTGGAATACCATGCAATGGATTTTAAAAATTCTTTCGTTAAATTGTTTTATTATAAGCAATAATAGGATTAATTGCTTATATTCCGGTAGAATATAACCAATTCCAGGGTTGGGAATAAATTCCGCTGCTTTTATAGCCCTAAATTATATTATTAACGGCGATTTCCGCAAATCGTAATTGCTAACCCCTATTAATTTACAATTTTCGGGCAAAGAAAATACCCGTTTCGATAGTTTTTTACCTATCCCGTGACCTAAAATTAGTTTACTAGGGGGATTAGGGGGTGCGGTAACGGGTTTGCTTTCCAAATGACCACTAAAATTAATAAAATTACCGCTTCTCAGGGTTAACAGGGTATTTAACTGTTAAATTATTTTTTAAAATTAATTTATTTGCGTAATTAACGCTTTTAATTGCAGGTTTGAAACCTGTAATTTAGGGGTTAAAACTTCGTTTGGGCTGGGTTTAGGCCTTTTATCTGTTGGATATGGGTTTGGAAGGCCCGATATAGGGCTGTTTTCCATTACAGGGTAACCTAAATTATAATTGCAATTCGCTAATTTATAACTATAATTAATTAACTCAATTGCTTAAGGGTAAATACCCTATTTAATTTAGGATTTGCTATACCGTCTGTCTTTTGACGGGTATAGGCTTGTAATTACCAATTACAGGGTTTATTGCTAATTTTAATGTTTAAAATCCATTAAAACACAGGGTTGGAATCCCTAAAATCCACAATTAATAGGTGCCCTGGTATTTGTACCAATCCAAGTACACGTAACGAATTTAATTCGTTAAATGGGTGCAAGGTAAATTGCAGGGTATTGTGCAGGGTAAATTAACCATTAACGTAATTCGGCTAATGGGTTTATGGGTTATTAAAAACCTTATTAAACGCATTAAGATTTAATAGGCTATTAGCGAACGAAAACAGGGGTTTTTGGCCCTAATTCGTTAGCGTAAACCCCACCAAAAATTTAAACCAATTACAATAGCGTGCACGATCCACAAAAACCACACCAAAAATTTTTGGATTTGCAATACAAGCGATCGCTGCAATACTTAAAAGGGCTTAAATTGAACGCTAATATTTAGCGGTCCCCACTGTAAATATAGGGGGTTAAATGCTAAATTAGCGCCTCAAACCAACAATTTTGCACAAAAACAGCCATGTTTTCGTCAATATACGTGCTGTAAAAATGCGACAATAACCAAAATAAAACCTGAACTTCAGGCTTTCCAGCGATGCAAAATGCATTTTAATATACAAACTAAAACCTTTCCGGGCTTATAATTTATTAACAGTATGGATTGCTAATAGGGGGTTAGGCATTAATTTAGGTGCGGCATGGTGCTAATTGCGTTGTAAAAACCTGTAATTACAGGGTTTGTATGCACTAAATTCACTAATTTTGGGATTAATAAATTGAATTCATTAATGGGGGAAATTTTGCTTTCTTTTACTTATATATTTTCCGACATCGAAATGGGGGTCCGCACCCCGCAAAAGGTTCCGGTACCGCATACGATTTTCCGAAAAATGATTTTGTATCCGTTGTTGAAAAAACACCCTCATTTCCATACAAACCATTTCTGGGTTCGCACTGATTTGCTAATTTGGTGAAAATTTCAACCCGGTATAGGGTAGTTAACTCGTAAATTCAGGGTGGGTATTAAACCCGGTACAGGGTGAAACCCCATTCGCTGACTTTAAATCACAACTCCTGCAACACACAAAATATAATAGAAAATCTGACAACCTCAACAGACCCATTTCGGCACTATCTATTGTGGCTTATATATAAATAAAAGTGGACCCATTACATGCTAAATAACGCATATAATTAACATAACCAAAATCTCGTTAACGTCCGGAATAACCCTTTTTTTAACCGGCCGTACCGCTTTCGATTTTGTTAAGCTTCAACCAATAGAATATCCTTAATTTCGAGTTTTCTTTTAAAACTTTTACAAACAAAAACCGTAAAACGGCGTTGCTTTTTTCGGACCGGGAAATTCTTGTAATTAAAATCGAATATTGCGGGTCGTCTTGAAGGTTTTCCAAATAAATAAAGACCGGTCGTCAATTTTTTGGGTTGGATTTTTTAATATTTTATCCTTTTAAAAACCAATATTTTTACCTTTTTCGACGTTGGCATTGCTATTTCTTAACCAAAAAGGGTTTAAAAATGGTTTTGCCAAATTTACCAGCCATAACCCCGTCGCACGCCAACCACATTAAATGGTTTTTGCTATAAATGCTTTTAATTTGGCTTTTCGATCACAAAATAAAAACTTTCGTTTACCAACAACTGTTAAACAGCAAACGTCGCTTACAACTTTCAGTTATCGGCAATAAATTGTCTTCAACGGCCCAAAAGCCAATAAGTCTAACGGTTAAAAAAAATATAACGAATCGAAAAGTAAATGTAAAAACTAAATATAATTTTGAAAGTATAAAAGCAAAAGTTCGTCGGTAACGCGTAATCCGTGGCCGACGAAAATTAATTAGGGTTTTTTAGAGTTTAAAATTGGGTCTTTGAAATAAACACTTCTTTTAACCATTTAATACCTGTTTATCATTTGTCTAGCCGTTTTCGGTTATATAAAATCTCCAGGTATTAAAAGGATTTAAATCCGTTGGAAATTCTAAATACAATACGTTTTTCCTCTTAAATATAACAAAAGGAGGTATTATAACCCCCGTAATTAATATATATTCAATCTTATTCGTCGAACCCGGCGTTCTAGGCTTCTTTTGCTATAATAGCCGAGTTTTATTACGTTGTAACACCAGGCCATTAGATCCCTTACCTTTTAATAAACTTATTTTGTCCATATACCAACGGTTGGTCGGTTTTATAATATATATAACCGGATTTTTCATATAAAACGACCAAAATTTAATTACGACGGTTATAACCCTATAAACCGGGCATGCTATATTCGCTGTGGCTTTAGGATTGTTAAAATTGAATATCGGGTTATGAACGGTTAACCCAATATTTCCCAAAGTTTTTTCTTTTTCCGGCGGCCTAAAAAATTCGTTCCGCAAAATAACGTAATTTTTAATGCGTTGGCGGAAGGCCTAACTAGTCTCAGTGCTCAGACTAGACCCCCCTGCTTCGCAGTGGGGACCAAGCGCTCCATGTACCTTTCAGCCACATGGCTTTTCGACCGATTACATTGGCCGAAAAGATCGCGCTAATTCTAGTTTGAGGACATTTTGTCGCATTTTGCCGTTTGTGGCGGTACCACCAACGATACTTTGTCGTATTTCGCCGTTTATAACGGTATTATTAACAATATACCTAATGTTGCGATATCGCTGATGATTATTTTATTAGTATAAGGATAATTTGTGGTATTTTCCCGTTTATAGCGGGTATATACAAAGTATTCGCATTATAATGGTCAAAGAAAATGGTATACCCATAGCATGCAATTCAATATTCGAATAAAAGAAGAAATAAAAATCATAAAAATATATAATATTTTGCGTTAGATTCATTGGAGCTTTTTGATTATTTGAATGCCGGCCGCGTCTTTATAGCCACTGTATTTGGAAAGATATTAAAATATTGAGTAAAATTTGTAATTTTTCCTTATATTTAATTCTTATTTTAGATAATAATAGATCATATGGATTTTAATTTAAATTACAGTATTTATAGCCTAGAAAACCTTATACTGCAACGTGCATGCAATTATCGATTAAAACAAAAGTTTTATTAGTATTTTTATATTAACTAACAATTTGTTAAAAAACTGAATAATTCACGCAAATACTGCTAAAATTGATAAAAAAAATTCAATTTATACATTCTTCTACTAATTTAGTAAAGAATTTATTTTAACTTTGTTTTTATAAACTTTATTTAACCAAATAAAGCAAAAAATCCAAAATTCACACAAATTTAGCATTTTTTTGTACAAAAGAATAAATAGGGCCGGTATTATAAATCGAATTTTGCGTTGACGTTTGTTTATATACGTAATCCGCTTTATCAAATTTTGATTTTATTAATGTCAAAATTGGTAAAAATGTAAAAGCATTTCGATTGTGAAATATATATAAAATTAAATATACTTTACTTATCCGCATATTTAATGGCTTATATAATTGGATATACGTACCAAAAAGTATTATTGTATTAATTATATATATACCACCCCCCGTGCAAGATCTACAAAATTTGGCTGCAAAACAAAAATAATATAAAATTAATTAAATAAAGCAAAAAGATCTATAAAATGCACATTTAGCATTTCTTTTTATCAAACAGCTTCTAAAGCCGATATTATGAGTTGGATTGAGGCTGGACGTTTGCGTATATACGTAATCAAATCTCTGAAGTTTTGGTTTCATTGTCGTTAAAATTGGTAAAAATATAAACGAGTTTCGATTGTAAATCATAAATAAAAAAGTATATGCGTTGCCTATCCGCTTATCTAACTGCTTATAAAACACAATATATGCACCAAGACTTATTTTAACGATATATATGTCTATACGACCCTCCACGTGCAAAAATTACAAAATTTGGTCAAAAATTAAATTATATTAAAAAGAATCGAAAATCGAAAAGAAAATCGAAAAAACAGTACCGCCATGAACGGATTAAGGGCAGGTGGTATCCAGTTCGGCCATTATAATAGGTAAAAAAATAAATCAATCCGCTGCTAATAGCGGTATTAAACGCTATTTTCAACGATATTTTCTTTTTTCAATATTTTGCGTGGTTGCGGAACAATAAAGGAGTGTCGGTCGAAAAAAGGCCAAAAATACCGCCATAAACGGCGAAAATCGACAAATTGTCCTCAGACCTGAACCAAAGCGTTTTTTGGATGGACCCACAGGTACATTGCAAAGCCGCAATTGAGCCACGAAGTGGAGCGAAGTGGATCAATTGTGGAGCTCTGGGCTTTAGGCATGAGCCCTGAGACTAAGGCCTAACGCGGCCTGCGCGAATACCTAATTTGTTAAATAGGTTTCCTGTTCCTGTAAAAGCTTTTAATAAAGATTTTTCGTCTGGTAAATTAATTGGCCCCCTTTTCAACGATCGTGAATGGCATTCCGAAAATTACCCTATTTTTGCGAGGTTTTGTGAATTGATTTGCCATTTTTTATGTTAAAAATGGTAGCAGGAAGCTGATTGTCAATATATTGTTTCATTGGAAAATTTGGAGCAAGAATCTTCAAAAACCAAGTTCTAAAGTGAAAAATTCGTCGAGATATTTTTAAAAGGAAACAAAGGGTTAATCTGGGTAAGTGGAGTTTTAGGGGCCGGACTTTAGGGGGGTCGGAAATGTGGGGCCCAACGTTTATTAAAAGTTAATAGTTATTAGTGAATCCTAAATAATAGCAACCCCCCCCATATATAAACTGTATGCAGGTGTTAAAGGGGGCTAGCTCCTGAATGTTTTAGCCACTTGAATCAAGGCGCTACGCGCACGTAATAGCCACAGTGTATATAGCAAAAACGCATTCCTCAATGCGCAACGCGCACCCTATATAAATAGTTTTTTCCCTCGTGGAATTTCAATTATAAAGGTCCTTTTTCCGTGGGAAACGCCACCATGTCCAAAAACTACCGCTTTTACAGGCATAACGTTGAAGCTTTTAAAGCAGGCCTGTGCTCGATTTTATAAACATCGAATAAAAGATCCGGACTGCTAGTTTTAACTACCTAGCTTAAGATTGTCCCCTGAAATAACCTCGCGCAGATCCAGATTATAAAAGTCGTGGAGGCAATAAGCACCACGGGTTCCGAAATCCATATATATGTTAAAATCGTTTTAACACCAACGCGAACATTGAAAATATGCTGTTTTAATGGAAGCAAAACATACGTCGCAGATACTCCCCGGGGAATGGAAATCGGCGGGTTCCCCTGTTATGCCACTACCGCGACCCATGTCCAAATTTGAATTTTCTGTATAGCGTAGGAGAAGCTGCTTAATGTTTATATAACCGTATTTTCGCGACACCCAAATTGGAGTTAGTGAAAAATAATGCGCCAAATATATATCGACAACTGCTAATTTGAAATTTTTTTTGACATTGCTTTAATACCTATACCGCGTTGCGATTAATACAACCATTGACTTTTAATAATCCACAATGTTGAAATCCCTATATAAATTAGTTAAATGGTTAAGAAATTCCAAATTGCCAACAGTGGCGGAGTGAAACACAGGATACCGAAAAAAAAGGTTTAGCACTAGTACTGGCGCTATAAACGGCCAAAAATTTAATCATATCCATATACCCAAATTTAGCGGCGGTATGTAGCGGGACTCGATCATTCTCGCATGCAATTATCAAATCGGCTCCCTTTGGGAGCGGCAGTTTCTACCTCGACGTAGCTTTTTTTTAAAGCAACGTAAAACGGCTTTCATCCGTTATGGTTCGCGATTGTCCGGTCGGTTCCTTTTTCGAATAATAACTTTATTATTTCGACGCGGCCCTTATTCAAAGCATCGTACGACCGTGTTCATCCGTCGTTGCCAACAAATATAACATCTGCACCTTTTTCGATCAACAACCGGGCCACCTCGAAATGACCTTTTTTTACAAGCCATATATATACATATTACGCCTTTATTATCCCCGAAATTTATAATACTTTTTTTTGCTATGGTATCCACTTCGCGTGTTAGGCCAAAATATAATCCCAGGTGTAATTTTGTCCATTTAAATCCCTTTCACGATATTTTTTATATTTGTATTTTATATTACCTGCCAGTAGTGCTTGACCAGCGGTTTTAATCTGGCCTTGCTGTTAAGAAAATTGCAACGCTTCTTTTATTTTAATTTTACGAGTGTTGAAATCTTGATTCCGAGCTGCGTAATTGTAGAAACCGTGTTTTTGGAAACGCGTTTTCAATTCCTCGTTAGCTTTGCGATATCAATTGAGGAGCTTCTTGTACGATAAATATGCCAGATAAAGACCAAATCTTCGATACGGGCCACGTTCCTTTTATCAAATACCCCCGTGTTTGGGCTTAACTGTCAAGGGTTATTGCAGCTCGATTGTGCCCAACTGGCATTCGGCACAAATAATCCATGCATTAATTTTGTTTGGCACGTTGCACACGCTCCCATATTTGGGATTGGGTACGGTCCATTGCCCCCACGTATGCGTTAGTGCAGGTATTATCGGCCTGAGTTCCTAATATTATACTCTCCAGGGATGTCCGGACAGCCTTCGGTGTTGGTGCAAAAATTGAAAGTCCCAGGGTGTGTAACATTTATTTTTTTGGTTGATTAGTGCTGCCTACGGAAAAGAACAATAAGTAGACTTTTATTTACTTAAATGTCCATTTGCGACTGGTTGTTAATACAAACTGCCTGAGGAGTAGTAGGTACCTTATTTTATGCCAAGCAAGAGTGGAAGCGTTAATCGTATATATTGAGGCATTTTCGAGGGGCTTTGCTGCTGTCCAACCCCGGGTTGACAAAAGAAGATTTATCTTTAGCGGGTCCTGTCCGCCCTTGATGCAGAAAAAAGGATCGGTGTATTTACAGCGATTATTTACCTTTAGCTAGCGCCTGCCACCCATTATTGTGCCGTTTTTATATAGGGCCTTAAAATAATTACTCGGAGGAGGAGATAAAATTGGCTCTCTATTATTGAATGGAATTACCCAACAATTGAACTAGACAATTGTCAGAAAGTACCTAAATGTATTAGCGAAAAATTAATATATTGCAGGATCGAGGGCAAATAATATTTTGGTTTAATTTGCGCCATAGTCGTCGAAGGGCGTTAGTTGTAGTAGCCAGTCGGAGGTTTACCCGAGGAGGATGGGGCTAGGACCTTATTATAGCCGTGCCTGGTGTTTGTTTTTCATGGATGGACAGGAAAAGGCCGGGCTAACAGGTAACTCTACCACCGATTTTTTGGACTTTGCCGAATTATCAAAGCTGCCATCCGACAAAATTGCGTCTATAGTAAGTGATTTTGGAGTTATTATTTCCAAAAACCGTGAAGGGAGGATAACGGGTAATTTCGTTGAATTGGATTTAAAGTTAATAATTAACGCTGTGACGTTAAATATAGGATATAACGTTGGGTACCCCCTGATGGCCACGCCCCCTAATGGGCACCCTTTTTACACCATAACTCCCCTTTTGGAAAACGTTATAATAAATCGAATAAAAATCGCATTTATACCATTTTGCAAATGTATATAGGGATTTAATAGTAGAACCAATACCAAAAAGAATTTCTGGATATGTATAATATATGTTGAAGGTTTGGCGGTTAAATCCGGTTTTGGATTTTCCTTTGTAAATTGTATGGTAACGAAAAACGGCAATAATTACCGCAATTTCCCGTTTTAGAAGCTCAAACTACAAATATTATTAAATTGTTATTTATCCAGCCAATTACGTATTTTAATATTGTATATTTGCTATCTTTCTCTACGTTATACGTAGTATTTATATAACCACTATAAGCTTATATGGTATATATATATCCGCTAATTAAACATTAAATATATCGTAAAAAAACAAGGCAACTACCTTTATAAAGCTATATATATACAATACAATAATATTTTTAATTTTGGCTTTTAAAACGGGAAATTGCGGTAATTATTGCCGGTTTTCGTTATTATATAATTTGTATAGGAAAATTTAAAGCCGGATTTAACCGCCGAACCTTGAACATATATTATACATATCCAAAAATCCTTTTTGGTATGGCTTCTACTATTAAATTCCTATATAAATTTTTAAAATCGTATCAATACGATTTTTATTCGATTTATTATAACGTTTTACAAAAGGGTGCCCATTAGGGGGGGCGGCCACTAGGGGGTACCCAACGTTCTGGCGCCAAAACTTTCGATGCAGCATATATAATAATGGAACCGCACCGTTTTTCTCTATTCCAGGCGGCAAAATGAAAAACCTCCCGTGGTATTACGGCGAGGAAAGCATAGAGGCGTAAATAATGCCTGTATTTGGGGGGATAGAGAAAAGTTGCTGGTCAAAGCATTAATGCAGGTAATTTGCCATCGACCGAATACCAAAACTCTATATAACTTATTACGCGCCGCTTAGGGATTCCACATTATTTTGCTCGGGCATGGTTTGGTTATCCTTAAAACGGTCGTAATTCCAATATATGTTCGGCATTATTTGAATACCAGGTCCAACTACAGTTAGGCCGAGGTACTAAAACTCCCTTTTGCCCATAAATTGCGCAGGACTAGTGTCGATATTGTTATTGGTAATAATATCTTGGCGAAAGTTTGAAATTTGCTTTTTTTTATAATTTGCGGTTCGATTACCGCGATAGGAATTACCAGGTCGTTTTTGCCTATCCTTATAGAGTAACGGACTACGTTCGGGCGAATTAATGGCCACCATTATGCATATGCTTTTTCGAGTAACATTTTATATATCTAGGTTTATAAACGCGAATTCTGAATCGTTTATATCTGGTTTGTTAATGGGAAAGGTTCCGATTGTCCCGACGTTGTCGTGGTCTGTCGTTTAACCACACGCAAGGATTTAGATGGAGGTTAAGTAAAGTTAGCGCGTTGCATATAACTATACGTATGCGCCAAAGACTTTTTGGAATATAGATTCCGATAAATACCTTTAATGCTGGGTGTTTCCTTTAAGCGCGTGCATTTTATGCCTTGGAAAGCGTAGCGATATTTGGCTGGCGAGCCTTAGGGAAGATTTGGGATTTTTGCGTCGCTGTCGACTGAAAATAGGAGAGGTCCGTCGGCAGCTGCCCTACGTCCGGCACCAAAACTTGACGCCATGGCTTGCTGTGACTGTTACCGGGAATTTCGCGTAAAAAACACAACTCCACATTATGCAAAAGGTCGGTAATGGATAGAAAGTCTTGATGTTAATTCAGCGAGTGATAAAATATTGTTAGCGTATTGCGGAAGGTTTGCTATTTTCTACCGTTATTTGTTGCTAAATATATATCGCATTAAAATACTCGTGACGGTTAAAAATAGCCCCTTTTGCGGAATAAACTTTTATCAAACGGTAATAAATTAATAATTTTAAAGTAATGCGAAATGTTTTTATATTATTCCTAATTTTAGAGAATATTTAATTCGGGTTGGTAGCTCCAACCAGTATTAAAAGGGTAAGGTAGACTATCATTATAATTCAGATATTATCCCATTTTCATCGATCTCTGTAACCAAAAAAGAAAAGAAAATTCTACAAACCCTGCACAATTAGTTTTATATATTACTTCATAACTCACCATGCGATCTTTTCCGACCTTTGTGTTTTGCGCCATAAGCGGACTTTTAACTTTCGCAAACGCATCGGACATTGGAAACTTTGCTTTGGATAAACGTGGTCCGCCTACTGCATCATTGCGTGCTCATGTTAACGACTGTACGCCAAAGCAAGAAAAAATAATCGAAAAGGCTCTCGCTGGGTAAGACCAAATGATAACTCTTTAAATTGCTCCCCTCTAACTATAATGTAGGGCTCATGACCTTGCAAAACATGCCCTTAAAAACGCAGTTCAAAATAACTTCATGTTTCAAGATTTTTTTCAAACCAACGACCCCAAGGCAATTCATGATGTTCGGCAAAAGTTTCACAGAATCGAACGAGTAACGAGAATAAATTCGGAAGACAGACTTACTATAACATGTGAAGATTTTCAGGACAATTGCAATAATAATCCAGTACCAGATACCTTTTACGACGGCTATGTGGACTACTCAGGGAAAATAGCCCTCTGTCCTCATTTTTTTACGAATCCAGACCGTGGTATTTACGCAACCCTTTGGTACCAAGAGGCTATGATATTAAGGTTGGCGCTTAGTGCTAAAGGTAAATTGTCCTGTCCTTTTATAAAACGTAATATAATGAAAACTGGATTCAAATCATACTAATTTTCCAATACTATGATAAAATAGCGAGGGAAATACATGATCATGACGTGTACGGTCTACCAGCTTTGAAAAGGAAAGTTTAACTTCTTTTTCGCCCATATTAAACGCGGTTGTTACATTTAAACTAATTTAATTTAATCGTATAGTCTGCCCTCGGAACAAAGAATAACGCACGCCGATACTTACGCCTTGTTTGCACAATGTGCTAAAAACGGCTGCTAGTAATAGCAGTCATATAATCGCTGGCATCGGTAAAAACAGGATAACCGTTGGAACAAAGGCTTATACCTTCAATCAATTATTTGTGCGATAATTCATGCGCAGTGCTACACGTAATTGCTGCACGTAACTCACCTGTGAAATTACGGGAAAAGACGGAAGGATGTTCAGGAGCTCACCTCTAGACAGTTTCATAGAATATGCAGAATGTTACCAATTTTACCCGTAATAACGTTTTATGAATCGATCGATCTACGAAAGGACTATCAAAAGTATCAAATGGCGTTTGAAAAAAAACTTTTACGCATTTAAAATTCTTCAAACATTTGCCCGTTTATTTTGGGGCTTTTTATACAATTTTCGTTGTACGGCTTGATACATTTAAACGTTTATTTTCCGAAGCCGGTAAATTAATGGTGGGTGTAATTATATAATATAAAATATAATAATCACGTTTTCGGATGAGGGCTTAATAAATGTATCTTGGACGTGGATTACATGGGTTAAGAGCTGATAATTATTATAATGTAATTTTTCTGTTTTTTAATTAAGAATTCGTTTGCTTTACGGTTTCAGGTAGCTACCGTTTGCGGCCTCTTTGCAATCTTTATAGTACTTATTGGTTCTCGGCCTATTTTACCGTATTCAGAGCCTGATATCGAAATGCTTAAAAACGGGGATAAATCTTTTTTCGAAACTAGTAATTTTTTAATATAATATTCCAACGACGGATTTCTTTTTAGGTATAATCAGCTTTACAAGATTATAAACTATTTTAATAATGTGTACGTTTGTTTACGTAATTTTTATCTAATTTAAATATTTGGATAAATTCGTTAAACCGCGTTTTGACGTTCTGCTGATTATAAGCGTTATTTAGCATTTAATGGGTCCACTTTTAATTGTATAGAAGCCACAATATATACTGCCGAAACGTGGCTGTCGGGGCTGTCGGATTATCCGTTTATTTTATTATAGGAGTTGCGATTCAAAGGTCAGCGAGTTGGGTTAATCTAAGGCCTGCCAAAACTAGTCTCAGTGCTCAGACTAGACCCCCCTGCTTCGCAGTGGGGACCGAGCGCTCCATGTACCTTTCAGCCACATGGCTTTTCGACCAATTGCATTGGCCGAAAAGATCGCGCTCGTTCTAGTCTGAGGACAATTTGTCGATTTTCCCCGCTCATGGCGGGTATTTGTACTGTTTTCGCACTGTGTATGCACCGGATACGTAATACCAACAGTATAACCACTGTATACAATCAAATATTCGAATAAATAAATGAATTAAAATCGTAGAAATATAAGGTAACCTGCGTTATAATAAATGAATTTTTTATATTTTTTTAACGCAGGGGCCGTTGGTGTATTTCCTTCAATTAAATAAATATCTAGATATTGAATTTATTTTTAAATTTTTAATATATATTATAATATTGAATTTATTATTTTAAGCAATGATATTTTCTACAAAGAAAATATATTATTATAGAGCCGACTTTTAAATTAGGGTGGCGGTGGAAGGTGTATACGATTACCGTTTAAAATACATATTATATAAACATTTTTCACTAAATTAGTATTTTATTAACAAACTTGATAATTTGCCCAATTGTTCATAAATCGGAGAAAAGCTCTAATATAAAATTTATGGTATATAATAATATATAAAAGCCATTTAACGTTTTTTTTACCATTTGTATCTTAATAAATAATATAAAAAATATAAAAACAATATAATTTTACCATTTCTTTTAACAAAAAATTATAAAAACCGATATTATTAAACGGATTTAACGTGGACGTTTGTATATATACGTCATTCAATCCCTGAAATTTTGGTTTTGTTATCGCTAAAATTGGCAAAAATATAAAAGCGTTTCGACTGTAAATTATATATATAATTATATATACCTTACCTATCCGCCTATTTAACGGCTAATACAATCAGGTATATATAATAAGATTCGGTATACGGTTATTTATACGTATACCATCCCCCACCCATAAAAAGTTTGAAATTAAATTAACGAATAAAAATAATATAAAATAAATTCGAAAATCGAAATAAAATCGAAAAAATAGTACCGCTATAAGCGGATTAAGGGCAGGGCCTAGCAAATTCGCCCAATTATATATATAAAAATATACATTAAATCGTTGTTAATAACGGTACTAAATGCTATTTTCAACGTATAAACCGTTTATTTTTACGATTTTTATTTATTTTTTTATAACGGAGTGTTAATCGCCGAATTGACGAAAAAACCGCCATGAGCGGCGAAAATCGACAAGTTGTCCTCAGACCTGAACCAGAGCGTTCTTTGGATGGACCCACAAGTACATTGCAAAACCGCAATTGAGCCACGAAGTGGAGCGAAGCGAACGAAGTGGATCAATTGTGGAGCTCTGGGCTTCAGGGATGAGCCCTAAGACTATGCCAAAACCCGAAAACAGGTTTAGCCCAGCCCGGCCCGCCAACCCATAGGCTTTTGGCGGGGGCCCGTAATGGCCCACGGGTTTTTTTAGCGGGTAAATGGGGGCCCGCGGGCTGGCGGGCTTAACCCGAATTGGGTAACCCGCGGGTTTTCGTGCTGGGGCGATTAAAAAGGAATAATAATGTAAAAGGAAAACGATTTTATTGGGATT
Organism: Pyricularia pennisetigena; assembly: GCF_004337985.1. Lineage (NCBI taxonomy): Eukaryota > Fungi > Ascomycota > Sordariomycetes > Magnaporthales > Pyriculariaceae > Pyricularia > Pyricularia pennisetigena. The sequence continues at coordinate 669,276 of NW_021940923.1, forward strand.
GGAATAAATATTTAATAAATAAAGTATATTTATTGATATAACCATCGATTAACAGATATTAAAATTAAAAACAACGCAATATATGGGAGGGAAATTATAATAACCATCTTAAATAACCATCCCTCTTTTTAAACCCATTATTTTATTCCTTCTACAACCTAACTAATATTTTCCATATGCCTGTTAAAGTTAATTAAATTAACCTGTTTGTCCTGCTGCTTTTCGTCTTTTTTATACTGTTTTTTATCCTGTCTTTCATCTATTTTTTATCCTGTTTTTCCTCTTTATTTTTATAATTATTTTTATTTAAATTTGTTAACAATATGGGTTGCTAACAGGGGGTTAGGCATTAGCCTAGGTGCGGCGTGGTGCTAGTTGCGTTGTAAAAACCTGTAATTACAGGGTTTATATGCACTAAATTCACTAATTTTGGGATTAATAAATTTGATTTATTGGTGGGGGAGATTTTGCTTTGTTTCCCTTACATACTCTCCGACATCGAAATGGGGGTCCGCACCCCGCAAAGGGTTCCGGTGCCGCACACGATTTTCCGAAAAATTATTTTATATGCGTTGTTGAAAAAACACCCTTATTTCCATATAAACCATTTTTGGGTTCGCACTAATTTGCTAATTTGGTGAAAATTTCAACCCGGTACAGGGTAGCTAATTCGTAAATGCAGGGTGGGTATTAAACCCGGTACAGGGTAAAACCCCACTCGCTAATTTTCAATCGCAATTCCTGCAACACACAAAATATAATAAAAAATTTGACAACCTTAACAGCCCCACTTCGGCATTTTTTATTGTGGTTTATATATAAATAAAAATGGACCCATTACATGCTAAATAACGCATATAATTAACACCCCTTTTTTTGCTATTATTTACATAAAGTCGGAAAAAACAAATATATAAAAAAATAAAACCCTAAAAAAAAATCCCCTTTGTGTCCCAACCCAATTCGAACTCCCAATATAAACCCCCTGGATAATTAAACCCTTTGTACCGACCTATAACCCCCGAAATGGGCGAACCCCCGAATTGGAAAAAACCCCCAAAATTATAATAATCCCCGGATTCGAACCCCTAATTTGCATAATATTAACCCACGGAATTAACTATTAAACCAGGTAATTAATTTGGCTGTTCGTTGGTAATAATCCAAATTAAACATATTATATAAGGTATTTCGAATGCGTAAATCGCCCAAAACACGAGCTTTTTCAATTTTGATTCAACTTTTAGTATAAAATCGGTATAATTCGCTTATTAATTGACGTGTACAGGGTAAATTCGGGTAATACGGCCGGTATTAGGCTAATAGAAATCCAATATTTGCAAACAAAGGAAATGTAATGGGTACTTAATTAACGAATTAATTAAATACTTTAAAATTTAATACGTAAAAACTAAACTTTTAGGGGTTTAAACCCTATAAATTTTAAAAAAACTTTATAAATTGGAAGCGTTAGGGGTTTTGTTAAACCATTAGCGGGTATTTGTTTTGATTCCAGGTATTTTAAAATTATTAATTCTTTTGTAATTAACTCCCGTACGTAATAAAATTTTAATAACGTATATTTGGTACGTTGGTGGTGCGTAGGGTTGTATGCTTTGGCTATAAAGCCTATATTACTTCCAAATATTGTAATAGGGCCTTTTATAGGTAGTCCGATCTTTATTAATAAGCTTTTAAACCATTGTGCTTTACGCAGGGTTTCCGTTAAGGTATTGGTTTCGGTTTTTGGAATGCTTAAAGCTATAATATTACCCTTTTTGCATTTCCACGTTATAAGGCCCCCAAATAGGGTATATTAATATCCGTAAGTGGATTTTGAATCTTCCTTAGCCCCGGCAAAATCGCTATTATTAAAACCCAGTAATTTTAGGCCTTTAAAACCCCTTATTAATAAAATGGGTGGTAATTCGGCTTTAAATACTTTATTTCTATATTAAATAAGTAAGGATTTAATACCCGTTAAATAACGTAATAAATTTTTAACTGCCGTTAAATGGATTATAATGGTTTTTGTTCAAAAACGTGAAAACCATTGAACCGTAAAACCGATATCCGGGCGCGTTAATAGCATTAAATATATGAAGGTGCTGATAATACGCTGTAATAATTTAATTTCCAACGCATTTACGGGTTTACCCCCGCTATAATTTCTCATACCCGGTTATAAGGGAATAAATATAGGTTTGCAATTAGCTAATCCGAACGTTGCTACAGTGGGTGACCCAGAAGTGGACATGCCCCTAAAGTGGACACCCTCCCGAAAAACTGCTATGAAAACAACGAACATGCAATTGATCGTTTACCCGCAGTAAATCGCAATAAAACCTATATTTATTAATTCGCAAAAAACTCCTTTACATTATAATCCAAAAATGAAGCCGTAAATCCCTGGTCCTAATCCTAATTTTGGTATTGTTACCGGATTTTAGCCTCCATGGCCGCCCTTTTTTGATCCAGGCCGTAAACCGCTTCCTATATACCGGCCTGCTTATAAAAGGAGTTTTAAGCTTCGCGGCGCACGCGTTTTTTAAATACAGGTTTAAAAATCTTGATTTTTTCGTTTAACCGCTTGTTTTCGGAGGTAAAATTCGCGATTTGAGCAACCTAATAATTTATGGTTTTGGATACCTTTTGTACAAAATTAGCCAAATTTCTTTTACATTCGCCTAACCGGCCTGTTATTTGCATAACCTGCTTTTTAATATTTTGGGAGGTTTTTGGGGTCCCGAAAATGACGTTAACCATATTTTAATCCGAATTACGGTTAAGAATCGTTATTTGGGTAACCTTTAGGTTAGGATTTACCATTCGATCCGGAGTTAATATTTAAAGGGGTATTGCCGGCCAGATCCCGGTTTTACGGAAGCCGGAAATTACGTTGCAAACCGATAAACAGGCTGCAAAAGCGTTTCGATAGGCGGTAAGGAACCGTTTTCGCTATTTAGGCGCAATAATATTTAACGACGTAAAAAATTTTATATATTGCCGGTAATAGGTTTTAATAGGGTTAAAAACAAAAATATTTAACGGTTAAATAAAATATAAATTGTAAATAAGTAAATATTTGAGGAAAACCCTGTTTTTAAACGTTTTAAACATAAATTCAGCTAATTAATGCGTTAAAGCTTAATCCAATACCAATAACCGCCATTTTGTACTAATATTTGGCTTCGTTTTAAGCAAAAAAACCTGTTTTAACCATTTAAAGGCGATTTTAAAATTAAACCAGCCCGTGGGAGTCGAATCGTACGCCTAATCTTTAATATTAGGTGGAAACCACTGCGTTTGTAAAATATTACCCGTTTGGATCACGGTTGGGGTAAATCTTCTTCCTTTTACAATTACCGCCTCGATAATTGACGCCCAAATAATATTTAACGTATGTGTAATTTCAACCTAATTCCGGCGTTTTACGAAAAATAAACCGTATATTTTTCCGGCCATTATATCGCCTTATTGGAAACCGTATTCGTTTATATTTACGATATATTTGGGCTTAATTTCGAATTCGGTAATTATTCGTTGGTGTTAATTATAAAACGCCCGGACCGATTCGGCCGTGGCTTTTTTAATTCGCGCACCCTCCAAAAAAATCCCGGATTTGGCTTTAATATTTTTATTACGGCGTAAAAAAACCGGCCAGCTAACGCTTACCGAAAACGTTTACGCGTTTTTTCGGCGGTATTAGAAAAAAAGCGAAATTTTTAATTATTTGGTGCGTGGGCGCCCTTCCAACGAGTTTTTCGATTTCGATCCAACGGTTAACGAATTTTTCCTGTTCGTTAAAGAATAGCTAATACGGTTTATAGGTTTGTTTTCGATCGAAAACGCCGTTGAGGCGACGCATAAGGGTGGTTTTTGGCACGGCCCATTGCGCGGCCGCTTTATTTTTTGAAGTGCCTGATTTTACGGCTTTAACCGCCTGGGTAAGCCTAAACTCCAAATCTCTCGGTATCACGGCTTTTTTCGGCTTCAAAAACGCGTTATTTGCGGTGCGTTGTCGCGTTGAAGTAGGTGGGTTGTGTTGAGGATGCTAGAAATTGCTAACAAAACAGGTGTCCACTTCAGGTGCATGTCCACTTGTGGGTCACCCACTGTAATATTTCCTTTATATATTAATTTTAATGGAGCCGAAATAGGCGTTTAGGCCTATCCTTTATAATTTGAACGCCTAAAATATAGGTTGCAAAGCCCTTGTTTTCCAACGGGTATATTTCATTAAAACGGGCTTTTAAATCCTAAATATATTGCAATTTAGGACTTATTAACAGGCAATCGTTTATAAAGGTAACGATAAAATGTTTGGATTTAACGTTATAAAAAACAGCGGGATTAGAGATTAATGGTTTAAAACTTTTTTTAAAAAATAGGATTTTAAATTTGTTTTACCATTTTTTTGGACCCTGTTTCAAACTATATAGCGCCTTTTCCAACTGTATAACCTGCAATTTTTTTGGGTTATAACCCATTTCCACTAAAGCTTTAGCGGTGGTAGGGTTGTAATTTCTTGCCCATTCGTTAAAACCGTTTGGAATTTACAAATATATATTTACGTCGGTAAGGTTACTATTTAAAAACGCACCGATAAAATCGATTTGTTTTATTTCCCAATTGTATGCATTAGTTATAGCTAGTAATATACGCCAGGTAAGTGGTATATTAGTGCTAGCAAAAGTTTCGATATAATTTAGGCCTTCGACCTGTAAAAAACCTTTAATAATAAGCCTAATTTTGTACTTTATAGGTTTATTATTTTCATCCTTCTTAATTTAAATACCGGCCGGGTAAAAACGAGTTTACGGTTTATAGGCATTTTAATTTTTGGGATAAAACGGAAGGTTTTTGCAAGAACGATTTGGTCGAATTTAAACATTAAAGCAGTTAACCATTTAGCATTTTCAGGGCTATTTAAGGCCTGTTGGTAACTATTTGGTTCACTATTTTTAGTAGGTTCTTTTTTTATTTGCTTTTTAGTTTGAAAACAAAGATAATGCACGTAATTTATATCCATTAAATTTGGGTTTTCGAACTGCGAATTTAATTTTATATTTTATATTTTAAATGCTTAAAACACCGGACTTTCCGTTATTTTAGGTACTGGATTAGGTACCGTTACCGTTATAGGTTCTGGGGGGCGAACGGTAGGTTATACAGGCCTGGCGGACATTGTATTTTCAGGGTTTAAATGCCTTGTAACGGGTGGTAACTGCCCTGTAACCGGTGGTAAATGCCCTATATTTTCAGGGTTTTTTAAGGGATAATTATCCGCTGGAACGCTGTTAATTTCGTTTTTAAATTCAAAATTAGAATCCCTTTTTAAATTTGGATTTTCCCCTTTTAAAATCTGTAGCGTTTCCCCTGGAATAGCTAAATTTTCAGCGGTCTTACCTTTTATAATTTTTACGGTAAAGGTCTTGTATACGGCCCGTTTAGCGGGTGCGTAAATCAACGCCGTAGAATTTGATAAATGGGTTAAAAATTTCACCGTTTCGGTGCGGGGAACCAATTTATTAGATTTTTGGCGTTTTTCCAGCGGTATAATAACCTGGCATACAATACCAATAACCCGAAAATACCCTAAATTGAGTTTATATGGTAATCTAAATTGGAATTCGGAATAAAATTCCTCGTAAGGTGTTAAATTTTTATTAATTACCGCTATACGGTTAAATAAATTAACTACGGCAGGCAATGAATAACATTATAAATATAATGGTAAACCCGCCGTTAAGATAGTAGACCGAAGCTTATCCAAAACAACCCTAACGGACCGTTCCGTTAATCCGTTTTAACCGTGGTTATAGGGATTCGAAATGTTAAAATTAATATTTTTATTTATAAACCAATTTTTAAAATTTATATTAACTTCGTACCCCCCATGAAAATGAAAATTCAGGGGGTAACGCCCGTACGTAGCCTTTAAAACCCTAAAAAAACCTTTAATAACCATTAAAACCGTAGGTCCGGTTTTATTTTTTAGTGGGATAAACCACCGAAAACGTGATTTTCGGTCCACTAATAACAAAAATACGGGCTTTTTATTGTAAAAATTAAATTTAAAGGTCATTGTATTACCTTTTATAAAATCGAAAATATTCGGGGGTGTAAGGAATCCGACCTTATTTGTGCGCCTAATAAAAATAGCTTTAATATAAACAATATAAATAATTACCCTAATTTTGTCGAAATTAGGTAAACTTTTTGTAATTTTAGCGGTTTTTTTAAATAATAACAGCCCTATATGCCCCAAACGCCTGTGCTATAACAGGGTTTTTTGGGCCTGAATTTCGTTACAATCACCTGTAATTCCGTTTCCTTTAAGGGTTAATCAACCGTCCCTAGTCCGTTTTAGGCCTAAAAGGAAATAATTTACAGGGGCCTGCTCTAAATCCGATAATAAAGGAGGTTTTAACAACGGATTTTTTATATGGGAACCGCCCTTTTTTTCGGAAATAATCCCTTGTTTATTAGGTTGTATAAAAGGGTTATTTAACGGTGTGCCGGGCCTACGGGGCCCAATTTCACGTGGAATTTCAGGGTTTTTACCGCTAAATTTTTGCGTTACAGGTGAATTTACGGCTATTTCCGTATTTTGTTCGGGATTTAGCTTTTCTGTTACTGTATTTTTTTCCGGTTTTAAATCGGTGTAAATTTTAGAATCCCTTTTAGGGTTTATATTATTTAATTTTCTTTCCGACGGGGTTGCGTAACCTTTTGTAACCCTTTGTAAGGTTATGCTAAAAACGGTGCTATATTTACCTATTACACAGGCGTAATTCGAAAAAACGTTATTTCGAACAAGGATATCGCACCCTTTAACCTCCAAACAAAACGAATGTTTAACGGTATTTAAACGTCCCCACGTTTTGCGATCTTTATCGTACAAGGTATTTTTTAATAATAGGCCCCCTATATCGTAATGTATAAGGCCACTAACGATATTTATTCCAAACGAAGGGATATATAAAACGTTATTCAACGTAACCTTTTTAAATTCGTCAGCTTCTTAACCGTAACGGACCTGTATTTTCACAATCCCGGTGCCTACAGGCCTAACAGGGCCACCTCCTGTACCGACTTTGACTTTAAAACCGGGGGTATAATCGGTAAAAAATTGCTTATTTGCAAAAATATGGTGCGTATTGCCTGTATCATATAAGATAAGGTAACCTAATTTCCATGGTTTAAAGGTCCCTTTTACGCCGCGTCCAGGTTTCGTTTTAACCCTAAAATTAGATGTTAAAACCTGTAGTTTTAACGTTTTACCGGTATCGGTTTCCGAATCCGAATTTGAACGTAATTTTATAATTCCGCTAATAACGGAATTAATTTCCTATTCTAGAACGTTATACGCTGCGCCTTCGTTAACGTTACCTGGAATCGAGCCCGTAAATAATTCGAAATCCATAAAATTTATGGACGTTCCAACGGTTAATTTACTGGAGGAGGATTTAATATTTTTTGCAAAAGCAAAATCCAAATTGAAGTTTTTACTTTTTCTTCGTAATTTAAAGGTGTTTTCCTGCCCATTATTTTCCTTTTTAACGCTTTTTTTAACGTTTTTTTTACCCGTTTTTTTACCTTCAAACCTATAATTAACGGCTTTAGCCGTTGTAAAGCTTGAAATCGAATTTTCGGATATAAGGTCCGCCATAAGGTATTGCAAATTTAATCTTTCCGAATTTTGGCCTATTACCTGCAAGGCCCGTTGGGTATTGCGTTGGCGTTCGGTCCAAATAGGGAATATCCCCTCCAGGGCCCGTTAATACTAATTTCGTACGTTTGAGGGGTTAATTCGCACGTTAATATTCGCTAATTTAACTACCAATAAATTAAAACGGCTGTTAAATTTAGGTATTATTCCTTTAAATTTTGAAAAATTTAAGCCGTAAAAATCCCGATATAGTAAATTTCGACTAATTTCGGGTGCAACGGAATAATTATTTTCCATGGTTTTATAAACCGTTACGGGGCTGGAATGCCATATAATAGATTTTAAAAATTGCTTGGTTAAATTGTTTTTTATAAGCAATAATAGGATTAATTGCTCGTATTCCGGTAAAATAAAACCAATATTAAGGTTAGAAATAAATTCCGCTGCTTTTATAACCCTAAACTGTATTATTAACGCCTATTTCCACAAATCGTAATTACTAGCCCCTATTAATTTACAATTTTCGGGGAAAAGAAATACCCGTTTCAATAGTTTTTTACCTATTCCGTCACCTAAAATCAGGCTACCAGGTGGACTAAAGGGTGCGGTAACGGGGATATTTTCCGAATTACCATTAAAATTAATGAAATTACCGCTTTTTAGGGTTAATAGGGCAATTAACTGTTAAATTATGCTTTAAAGTTAATTTATTTGCGTAATTAACGCTTTTAATTGCAGGTTTTAAACCTGTAATTTAGCGGTTAAAACTTCGTTTGGGCTGGGTTTAGACCCTTATTTGTTGGAATTGGGCCTGGAAAGCCCGATATAGGGCTGGTTTCCATTGTAGGGTAGCCTAAATTATAATTGCAATTCGCTAATTTATAGTTATAATTAATTAATTTAATTGCTTAAGGGTAAATACCTTATTTAATTTAGGATTTGCTATACTGTTTCTCTTTTAACGGGTATAGGCCTGTAATTACCAATTACAGGGTTTATTGCTATTTTTAATGGTTAAAATCCATTAAAACACAGGGTTGGAATCCCTGAAATCCACAATTAATAGGTGCCCTGGTATTTGTACCAATCTAAGTACACGTAGCGAATTTAATTCGTTAATTGGGTGCAGGGTAAACTGCAGGGTATTGTGCAGGGTAAATTAACTATTAACGTAATTCCGCTAATGGGTTTATGGGCTATTAAAAATTTTATTAAACGCATTAGGATTTAATAGGCTATTAGCGAACGAAAACAGGGGTTTTTGGCCCTAATTCGTTAGCGTAAACCCTACGAAAAATTTGAACCAATTATAATAGCGTGCACAATCCACAAAAACCACACCAAAAATTTTTGGATTTGCAATGCAAGCGATCGCTATAGTATTTAAAACGGCCTAAATCGAACGCTAATTTTTAACGATCCCTATTGTAAATATAGGGGGTTAGGTGCTAAATTAGCGTTTAAAACCAACAATTTTGCACAAAAACAGCAATATTTTCGTCAATATACGTGTTGTAGGAATGCGATAATAATTAAAATAAAACCTAACCTTTAAATTTTCCAACGATGCAAAATACATTTTAATACATTAAATCAAAACCGTTCCGGGCTTATAGCCTGTTAACAATATAAATTATTAATAAGGGGTTAAATATTAACCTAAATGCGGCGTGGTACTAATTGCGTTATAAAAACTTATAATTACAGGGTTTATATACACTAAATTTACTAATTTTGGGATTAATAAACTTAATTTATTGGTGGGGGAGATTTTGCTTTGTTTCCCTTACATACTTTCCGACATCGAAATGGGGGTCCGCACCCCGCAAAAAGTTCCGGTGCCCCACACGATTTTCCGAAAAATTATTTTGTATACGTTGTTAAAAAAACACCCTTATTTCCATACAAACCATTTTTGGGTTCGCACTGATTTGCTGATTTGGTGAGAATTTTAACCCGGTACAGGGTAACTAATTCGTAAGTGCAAGGTGGGTATTAAACCCGGTACAGGGTGAAACCCCACTCGCTGACTTTGAATCGCAACTCCTGCAATATACAAAATATAACAGAAAATCTGACAACCTTAACAGCCCCATTTCGGCACTATCTATTATGGCTTATATACAAATAAAAGTGGACCCATTACATGTTAAATAACGCATATAATTAGCAAAATTGTTAAATAAAAAAAATAAAAACGAAAAGGAAGTCGAATCCGCAGACGAAGACGAAAACGACGGATTTGTAATAATAGTGAATTGCCGCAAACTTTTTCCAGCAATTTTGGGGAATGCTTTACCAGTAGTTTTACCAGGTTTTTTAATTATAATTTTGGCAGGTGACGGAGTCTTCGCTATTTGGGAAAATTTTGGGAATTTTAATATAGGGCGTAATGGGTTTAATTATTAGGCCCAAACAAAATCGAAGCGACGGGTAATGGGGATATAAATTTTTTATTTTTGTGGCCAGTACGGAAATAACCAGTTATTTGAAGATTCTTTTGGCTGAAATATCGGGGGTATATCCATTTATCCATAATATTGAGAATATATTTAACGAAATGCACATTTTTGATTTGGATAATAATACGGCGAGCGCGGACAACGTAAAAATTGGTAGTCAAATAGTGTTAAAATAATTACATAAAATAATTATAATAAAGGGTTTTTACCTGTAAAAAAATAATAAAACAATATTGCGCTGCTTTTTACAAAATTATAAAAGCGATTAATTGGAAACAAAAATTATATTTATAATTTTAAACCATTTCCCGTACCAGGCGTTGGAAAGCAGTTTTGGGGACGAATAATTTAGGGGTCTTTTAGTACCGCTCAATTTCGCGTACAACAATTATTAAGATGGAGTTAATATATAATTGTAAAAAAGAAAATGGATAAAATTTATTACCAGGTTTAAACCGGCGATTTTGCCCCTGTTTGCCCATTATACTATATTTTTTGAAAGATTTTTGTGTAGATTAAGGAGAGGTTTGAGGTTTTCTACCCGTAATCGAACGGGGAATTTGGGCGCGAGGAGCGATTTTAACCAAATTAATTAAAAACAATTAGGCGATAAATTTTTCAATAAAAAAAAGAATGGTAACGAAAAATGGTTATAAATGATGCGACTAGTGGACAACATAAATTAAAAACAGAAAAAGAACTTAGTGCGGATAAATGGTCGGGTTAAAAGCCCAATTTTCTTTGGTAATTGCAAAAAAGGGAATAAAAACGGGGTATGGTTTAATTTATATTTAGTTAGGTTTAAGGAGGAAGATTTTTATCGAGGGCGTTAAGCCTAATTGGGTAGGGCGCAAATAAATTTAATGTGGGGTAACTAAATTGGATATCCAAACGCAAAATATTTTTGTTTTATAAAATTTATCAAATTTATCAAATCAACAAAAATTTAAATTTTAACCAAAATTTTCAATTTTAAATTTTAATTACGATTTCGCTATATTTGGAACAGTTAATTATTTTTAAATATTGTTAGTATTTTGAAATATGGGTAAGCCTTCTTATACTTAGCATTATGTTCTTGTTTTAATTTGAAAATTAATAATTTTTAGCCCGCAAACGCAAGAACGACGAAAAAATGGGATAAAGAACCTATAAATCGCGCGATCGCAATGAAAAGCTGAAAACGCATGCAAAAAATGGCGACGAATTTGAATTAATACGGGACCGCGCACGCAAAAGTTTTAACACCGTATTATTTCGTTAAAAGTCCAAATCGCGGAGCGAATATAAATATTTTGCGTTTATTAAATTCGTACGAAACCAAATGGAAAATAAAAATAAAAATAATTTTATTGCCAAAAAGTGAGTAGCTATTATATATAACCTTTTTCAATACCAAAATAACGTGGTAACTATTAAATATAACTATTCAGCAAATTTTAAAATCAGTATTGGAAAGATTTGCAATTTAAATTCGGTTTAAAATCCCGTACCCCTGCCCCAATCGACGACGAAAATTGGGAAAATGTGGACGATTTGAATAATTTAAAGGATGTTTTTAAAGCAGTTTTTCAAATTCTCATTAAAAAAGCAAATTTAAAATGCAAAAATGGGAAAAAATAGTTATTGCGTTGCAGTATAAACAGCACACCTACCAAGGTAAAACGAGTTAATTTGTCCGCCAAATTTTCCACAGGTTTGGAAAAGGTATTTTATTTGAAAACCTTTTCAAATTTACTAGTATAATACGCCGAATCCGCCACAAAGCCGCGCATTTTGGTAAAACGGCCAATTTAAGTTAAGCTAAAATAGCTGAATTGGTAAATTATGGATGGTTATATAAAATGGTTAAACGGTTAACAGTTTTAAATATTGCGTGGTTTATTTTATTATACAACATATTGATGCTGGTATTCCCTGGTAATTTATTTGGTTATTCAAGTGCATTCTTGGGCGAAAAACACTGCGGTTTATAATTTTATTATAAACCAAATGTACTAGTTATTTAAAATCAAAACGAAATAAGTTTTACACATTTTAATTTTCCGAAATAAAGTAATTGCTAATTATATTTATAGGGCGATTTATTTTACGCTTATACAGGCTTTTATTTTAGTTAAAGCTAGTCTCAAGGCTTATCCCTAAGGCCCAAAGATCCACCATTAATCCACTCCGTTCGCTTCGCTCCATTTCGTGGCTTAATTGCGGTTTTGCAATGTACCTGTGGGTCCATCCAAAAAACGCTTTGGTTTAGGTTTGAGGACAATTTGTCGATTTTCGCCGTTTATGGCGGTATTTTTGGCCTTTTTTCGACCGGCACTCCCTTGTTATTCCACAACCACGCAAATTATTAGAAAAAGAAAATATCGGCGAAAATAGCGTTTAATACCGCTATTAGCAGCGATTTAATTTATCTTTTTATTTATGATAACGGCCGAATCTGATACCACCTGCCCTTAATCCGTTCATGGCGGTATTGTTTTTTCGATTTTCTTTGTTATTATTTTCAATTTTTAACCAAATTTCATAATTTTTGCCCGTAAAGGGTCGTATATATATACCGTCATATTAAATTTTGGTCTAAAGTCCAGACTATATAAACCGTTAAATAAGCGGATAGGTAAAATAAACACATTTTTATATATAATTTACAATTGAAACTCGTTTATAATTTTACCCATTTTAACGATAGTAAAACCAAAATTACAGGGAATGAACTACGTATATAAACAAACGTCCACGTTAGACCTAACCCATAATAGTCGCCTTAAAAAATCTTTTATATAAAAAAATGTTAAGTATATATTTTTTCTCAATTTCTTTCTTTATTTAAATAATTTGATATTATTTTGTTTTGCGGCCAAATTCAATGTAGTTTGCACGTGGGGGATGGCATTTATATACATAATATAATATTCCAATTTGGTATATATATTAAATTATATAAACGGTTAAATAAGCTGATAAATAAGATGTATGTAATTTTATATATAATTTACAATCGGAAGGCTTTTATACTTTTACCAATTTTTACAATAATAGGACCAAAATTTCAGGGATTGGAAAAAATATATAAAGAAACATCAACGTGAAATCTAAATTATAATACGGGTTTGTATTATTTTTTTATGAAAGGAAATGTTAAATTTGTGCTATTTTTCTCTTGGTTGCTTAATTTAATTAAATAAAATTTATAAAAATGAAGTCGGTTGACAATCCTATATAAACTGATAATAGAATGGGAATATTAAATTTTCTTTCAATCTTAAAGTTATTTGCGTAAATTATTTAGCTTTTCGACAAATTAGTAAATAATATAAAAATATTAATAAATGCTTTGTTTTAAACGATATTTGCATACACTTTATGGTTTCAAATCCGCTTAATTATAAATATCAATACTGGGTTTAAAACAAGTCTTATATATTATTATTTAAAACAGTAATTAAATATAATAGTAAAATACGAGTTTTACTAAATATTTAAATTTATTTTTGAATAAATTAGATATAAGGACGCGGTCTTTAATCCCAAAATTTATAAGCTCCAATTAATTTAACGCAGGTTATTTTATATTTTTATAGCTTTTATTCAAAATTTTATTCGAATATTTAATTGCTTATTATAATTATACTCTTTTTTTTGCTATTATACTTTAAATACAATATATTAATTATACCGCCGTTTAATTGGTTGCCCGTATAAATAATGCAACTAATTGCATTTAACGTGCGGTCGCAGGGCGTTTATAAAACCTTTTTATAATATAATATATATACCCGTTATAAACGGCGAAATGCGACAAAATGTTAGTCTCAGGGCTCATCCCTGAAGCCCAGAGCTCCACAATTAATCCACTTCGCTCCACCTCGTGGTTCAATTGCGGCTTTGCAATGTACCTGTGGGTCCATCCAAAAAACACTTTGGTTCAGGTCTGAGGACAATTTGTCGATTTTCGCCGTTTATGGCGGTATTTTTGGCCTTTTTTCGACCGACACTCCTTTATTATTCCACAATTACGCAAAATATTAAAAAAAGAAAATATCGTTGAAGATAGCGTTTAATATCGCTATTAGCAGTGATTTAATTTATTTTTTTATCTTCTATAATGGCCGAATTCGATACCACCTGCCCTTAATCCGTTCATGGCGGTACTGTTTTTTCGATTTCTTTTAATATTATTTTCAACTTTTGACCGAATTTTATAATTTTTGCACGTGGAGGGTCATATATATGTATATATCGTTATAAAAAGCTTTGGTGCATATGCCGGATTATATAAGCAGTTAAATAAGCGGATAGGCAAAGTATACACTTTTTTATATATAATTTACAATCGAAACTCGTTTATATTTTTACCAATTTTAACGATTATGAAACCAAAATTTCAGAGATTCGATGACGTATATAAACAAACGTCCAAGTCCAGTTCTATTTATAATATCGGTCTTAAAAACTGTTTAATAAAAACAAATGCTAAATATGTATTTTATAAATCTTTTTGCTTTATTTGATTAATTTGATATTATTTTTGTTTTGCAGCCAAATTTTGTGGTTTTTGCACGTGGGGTGTGGCATATATATATTTCATATAACATGACATTTTGGTACGTATATCAGTTTATATAAGCCGTTAAATATGCGGATAGGTAAAATGTATCCAATTTTATATATATTTTACAATCGAAATGCTTTTACATTTTTACCAATTTTAATATTAATAAAACCAAAATTTGAAGAAATGGATTATATATAAAAACAAACGTCAACGTAAAACCCGATTTACAATACCGGCCCTTTTTGTTTTTTTATATAAAAAATGCTAAATTTGTATTATTTTTACATTTTTTGCTTTATTTAGTTAAATAAAATTTATAAGAGAAAAACGTAAATAAGATTTATTAATAAATTGATAGAAGAATGCATAAATCAAGAATATCCCAATTTTACCAATATTTGCGTAAATTATTAAATCTTTTAACAAATTGTTAATTTATATAAAAATATTAATTAAACTTTTGTTTCAAACCATAATTAAATGCACTTTGCAATATCAGGTCTATTAGGCTATAAATACTTTGTTTTAATTCAAAATCAATA
Organism: Pyricularia pennisetigena; assembly: GCF_004337985.1. NCBI lineage: Eukaryota > Fungi > Ascomycota > Sordariomycetes > Magnaporthales > Pyriculariaceae > Pyricularia > Pyricularia pennisetigena. Next base: position 684,513 of record NW_021940923.1, read on the forward strand.
TTATATACCATTATTTAAAATAAAAATTAAATATAATAAAATATTACAAATTTTACTCAATATTTTAATATCTTTCCAAATACAATGGTTACAAAGACGCGGCCGGCATTTAAATGATCAACAGACTCCAATAAATCCAACGCAAATCACTGTATCTTTTTATCATTTTTATTTATTTTCTTTTCGAATATTTAATTGTATATTATAGTTACACCATTTTCTTTTGCCATTATACTGCGAATATATTATATATACCCGCTACAAACGGCAAAATACAACATATTATCCTTATATTAATGAAATAATTATCAGCGATATCGTAACATTAGGTATATTATTAATAATACCGTTATAAACGGCGAAATGCGACAAATTATTGTTGGTAATACTGGCGTACCGCCACAAATGGCGAAATGCGACAAGATGTCCTCAAACTAGAACGAGCGCGATCTTTTCGGCCAATGTAATTGGTCGAAAAACCATATGGCTGAAAGGTACATGGAGTGTTCGGTCCCCACTGCGGAGCAGGGGGGTCTAGTCTGAGCACTGAGACTAACACAATGTCCTCAGATTAGAACGAGCGCGATCTTTTCGGCCAATGTAATTGGTCGAAAAGCCATGTGGCTGAAAGGTACATGGAGCGCTCGGTCCCCACTGCGAAGCAGGGGGGTCTAGTCTGAGCACTGAGACTATAAATTACTGAAGAAAGAATGTTAACTAAACTTTAATTAAGTGTGGGTAAACGTAACCTAAATAACCTAAACAGCAATTAAACAGCGATTAAATATACTAAATAACGCCTAAGCAGCCTAAATAGCAACTGAATAGCGACTAAACACACTAAATAACGCTTACACAGCCTGAACAGCGACTAAATAGCGACTGAACACACTGAACAACGCCTGAGCAGCCTGCACAGCGACTGAATAGCGACTTAATAGCGACTGAGCAGTGACTTAACAAGGTGAGCCACCACTGAGCCAGGGTGAACATAGCCTGAACGCAGGTGAATTTTGCCTGAACAGCTTGAACAAAAGCGGGGCGAATCACGTGGTAGATGCCAGGGATGTAGTGGTCCAGATTCGGCGCAAATAACATGTAATTCGTTACGTCAAAAAGGGATATTTGGCGCTAGTCTCCAACACAAATTCTGACCCCCTCCCACGAACGCATACCGAAACCCCGCATCCGAGAGCGCGAGTCGAGGTTTGTAGGTGGGGTTTGTAGTCAAGGTGGAGGTTTTGGATCATGCTTGTGTCAACATTAATTAACATAGCACATATGTACACACATGCTACCACGACGGGTGATGCACTCTATTTTAAGCTCACTCTAAATACTTTTTGCTACTCATACATAGCTACCAGCTATGGCTCTTCTGACTCGACCACTAGCCCGATGAATGCCTCCAGCAATCAACTAGCAGCGAACTCCAAAATTGCCGACACACCTTGACCCGATTTCCCGGCTTCACCTCCCGACAACGGAGCTCCACGGAAGAATCCCCCGCATTTTCTCAGTCATCACTCGTTTTACAGTTCCACCACATCCGTGCTACCATATCGAACCAGTTCCCCGGCTCCCGCGTCAGCAAAACCACACCGCGACACGCGGCCCCAACCCGATCTCCTGCCCCTGTCATGCATAGATCTCCAAACTTAATTAGTCAAGAGCCTCTCTTCAGTTTGTTCCCGTCCGCCGGTCTTTCATCTTATTGTTGCTCGACAAAAATTCCCAGAAACAGACGAACACACACAAACCCAGTTTTCCGCCGGTGCAGACGCCAAAAGTAAAAATAAAAACAGTATATCTTGAAGAGGTCAGTGCAGCAAAGAAGAAAAATCAAACGCCAACAACATAAATAGAGAGAGAGATATATATATACATATATATCTATACACAAAAAAAAAAAAAAAATACCATCCCAACCATGTCAACCCAGAACAAACCCACGATCCTGATAACCGGCGCCTCGGGCATGATCGGCCCGCTCCTGGCGGCGCGCCTCCTGTCGACCGACACGCACCGCGTGGTGCTCACCGACGTCGTGGCCCCGACCGTGCCGGCATCGGTGTCGCACCCCGAAAACGCCGTCTGCATCCAGGCGGACCTGACCAAGCAGGCGTCGATGGAGGCGCTCGTGGCAGCCAGCCAGCCGCTGGCGGCGGCCTTCGTCTTCCACGGCATCATGTCGGCCGGCTCCGAGGCGGACCCGGGACTGGCGCTGCGGGTCAACTTTGATGCGACGCGAGCGCTCCTCACGCACCTCTCGGAGACGAACCGGGGCCTGCGCGTCGTCTACGCCAGCTCCAACGCCGTCTACGGGACGCCGCTGCCCGAGGTCGTCACGCCCGCCACGACGCCCACGCCGACGGGCACCTACGGCGCGACAAAGTACATGTCGGAGATCCTGGTCAACGACATGACGCGCCGCGGGCTGATCGACGCCTACAGCGTGCGCTTCCCCACCGTGTCCGTGCGGCCCGGCGCGCCCTCCAACGCCGCCTCCGCCTTCTTGTCCGGCATCATCCGCGAGCCCATGGCCGGCCTGCCGTGCGTCGTGCCCGTCGCCGACCGCGACTTCCGCGCCACCCTGTGCACGCCGCGCGTCTGTGTCGAGAACCTGCTCACGGTGCTGCGGTGGCCTGCCGACAAGCTGCCGCCGCACACCCGCGCCCTCAACTTCCCCGGCATCGTGAGCAGCGTGCAGCAGCTGCTGGATGCGCTGGGTAGATACGGCGGCGAGGACAAGGTCAAGCTGGTGAGCTTCGAGGAGGACGAGGTCAAGGGGAGGTTGCTGAGGAGCTGGGCCTGGAACCTGGATTATTCGAGGGAAATTGCGCTGGGGTTGGTGCAGGATGAGAGTACGGATCAGTTGGTGAGGGAGTATGTCGAGAGCTTGCAGAAGTGAGGTTGGTGACCGGGGTGTTTGGTTGTTGCTTTGCTGTTTGCAGAACGAGGAGCGAAGCGACCCGATGAAATCTCATGGCAATGTGTGGTAGCGATGGACAGGATATGCATTTTGCTCATGACTATATACAAAGATACCCGTTCGCCGTGTCCCTCATAGCTTTCGTATATGGCAGCAGCCCATTCCTTGTAGCAAGCATGGAATCGCCCTCGCGAACTTGCACTTTTGGCTATATTCCTGAACTGTTATTGCCAAGGCAAAACGACGGGTAGAATGCTGAGCAGCAGTGAGCGTCGTTCAGGCCTGTAGCGTAGTCGCCATAGCCAATTTTTGGGACTATGAGTTATTGTAGGCTTTTATCCCACCTGGATATTTCAAGATTGTACGGGATTGTGAAATCAATGCTAAACGGAATTAAGTCTCTTAACTTCTCACGCGTGCTGGTCGTCTACCACGATCCAATAATTTACAGCTTTTTGCAAGTGGCTCCAGCCACGAAACCGACAGATCTCTGGAATGTGCACAAGAGCAATGAATTGCAAACAACAAATGAAAGTCAGTCCTTATCGCAGCGGTCGAAGCAAGAGCGTTTAGTTCGCAGCTCTGGCATTAAACACTGCGGGTTTGGCCCCTTCAATTAGGCAGTCGACCTCGTCTTGGGTGCTTGGGGACAAGGATAAATAACGAGAATTCGTTGCTGTGGAGCTCATGGTTGGTTTTGTCGTCCTGGAAGATTTCCGTAAAGGCGAATCCGGTGGTTGGAAAAAGAAGAAAAGAGAAAGCAGGAGAGAACGAAAGTCGGACCGTGGCCGAGATTCCCATTATCAATGACGTCAAGTCAAATTGAGGCCATTTAAATCTACAAATATTCAAACCCAGCAAAACCCACCTCGAGGCGAGACATGTTTTTTCGTTCATCGGAGCACTTTGCTTTACTCTCTGGGACATTAAGCCAACTGCGGTGGGACATGGTGCAAGGCTCAAGATCATGGACTTCCAGATCATGATTCTGCCTCTCAAGATTTGAAATACTAGTAAGCGGCCTAATGTTCACAGTATATCCACGGCAGACTCATTGAGATGGTTCGTGTGATACACATCCACCCCACGCAAATTTCCCATTGCCCCAGCTTTTCTCTGTCCTAAGAGGACACCGAGTAGTGAGAACGAGTAATGGGCTCGATAGAGTTATGGGGCACCCCGGATAACACCAAGAAATATACTGTTCTACTTGACTAGCCTTGACTGACAAGGCTTGAACTATTTATTATTCTCTCTCCCTTTTAGGCTTTGTTCGACCTTGGTCGTTTTTAGCTCTGCCCCTTTTCAACTTGAGCACACCAATTCCCGTTCTTCTCTACAGCTTTCGTGCCCAGTCCCTTCATCCTCTCAGTAGTTGACATGGCTGAACACCACCTCCTGTCTTTTTGTTGCCAGAATGGGTTAAACAGATGCCATTCGACGAACACAGAAAAGAAAACCGTTGTCCCACTCAATTTGCAGTCAGCTCTACCCTTGCCAATGACTCATCTGGGCGAAGAAAACAAAAGTATCACTGCCAATGTTTCGGCTGAATCTGGCAAGCTACATTCATCATCGCCCTTATCAAGACTCAACCAGCACCTTGACGACCTGCGCATAAAATACTCAACGACTTCCCCATCTTGAGCTACAAATTCATGGCCCCTGTGGGTTATGTAGCCCGTCTAATGCTAGGTAACCCTTGTATCTAATTATCTAATCAATATAAGCTTTTTTTTGTAATATCCTCATCCCAAATTGGCATACTGCAACACAAGGGTCATGTCACCAAAGGTTCCATGACAAATTATACATTTTTGCTTTCTGGTGCTACTTCTAATCCAATAAAAACCCACGCAACACTATATAATTATATCAAAGGACGCTCATATCGTACAGGGCAATTTTGGATTTCCCATCCCAGCGGCATATGCTTTATGTCAAACTTGGCGCTGACCTTTATGTTTCTTTTCTCTCCATGTGCCCCCAAACAGATGTTTTGCGAGGGCCCCGTCGGGAATAGTTCCGTTATTGGTACTTCCCGAGTGCGACTGGCCCATCCCAAACCCATCGATCGGTAAGACGAGCACATCGCCGAACAATTTCGGAGGGCCGAGGGACGACAGGTTCCGGATGTCGGTTAGAGTGTCGTCCGTCCCTTGTATGTACTCCCAAACAACATCCGTCCATGCTGCCGGGCCAGTGGAATTCATAACTTCGAAGCTTGACAACTTCGAGGACGGGGTTCCGCTGGCCGTATCGACATTGTGCTTTCGCTTCAAATCCTGCCAGGAGCGAATTACTCGGGATGTCATCATTTCGAAAACACGGTGGCCGGGCACGGCGGCAATGGTCCATTGACAGAACTGGACTTCATGCAGGATGTCGGTCCATTTAGCTCCATCGCGTTGGTCGAACTCGATACCGACAACGAGGCGCGTCTCCTTGCGGAACGGCTTCGGTATCCAATCGTCAATCGGCTTCAGTGCGACCGTGTCGGTATCTGTGTAAACGCCGCCTTCGATATAAAGAATCAGATACCGAAGCAAGTCGGACTTCATGCCCACATTAGGCAAAGCGTTGAAGGTGGAGACGATGGTTTCGTTGTGTCCAAAATGGCGGTTGACGAAATCCTTGGCGCCATCCGGGCCCACCAGAGTACTGATTGACAAATTAGTGAAGACAAACTAGCCGACTGCAATACAAGTCGTCCGTACTTACTATGCATAATCCGGGTTCATGGCCAACCAGGTGGCCGTGTGTTTCAACTTGTCCGGCTTGACCAGAAACTTCTCACCCCAGACTTTTGGGAGCATGATCTGCCAAATGTTCGCAGGGATGAGGCGACCCGGGTGTGCCCTGACCCAGTCCAATCTTGCCGAAGCGCCGTCCAAAATCTCGTGGGCTTTCGGGATCGTGAAGCTACGGTGGCGCGCTTGGTCCGTCCGCTGCACGTCTGACGTGCCGTACAATAGCCAGCAGGTTGTCAGCGCCGCCAAGGCGAGGACCCCTAACAGGCGGGTCCGGTATCGCCGCCGCAAAACATACTGAGCGGCCTGATCGCATAGCGATGAAATAGTACTTGGATTGGCGTGCCTGACCGCCATCTGCTTTGGAAAAAAAAAAAAAAAAAAAAAAAAAGGAAAAGCGGAGAATGGGTTTCTTTCTACGATGAAGATAGATGAGGGTTCAGGTTGAGTCTTGGGCCAGCGCCGAACCTACGACACGGGAGCAAGAAATGCCAAGAGAAAGCTGCGCGCCAATCCGTTAAGTGGGCGGGAGAAATTGGCCCCAAGACCCAAGAAAACCAAGCATTTAATAATAACCGAGTAGAATGATAAGGCAAGCTTGGCTGACTTGCGCGCGAAAGATTGGAAATCGCACCGTTTGGTGGTGATGGGGTTGCGTGGCAAGGTTACTGTTGGATGGGAAAAAAATCCAGGCGGGAGGTGGGCAGCATGACAAAGGACACAACCACGTAGCCNAAAAAAAAAAAAAGGAGGGTTTTCTGCAAAGGCGGTTGGCTGGGGGGTTGCAGGGGTTGAACCAGGGATCTGTTTCGGTTGGTGCTGCTGGAGCCCCCTTTACCGATTTTCTTTATTATAGTGGGTTTGCGGCCCTTCTTGCCCAGATTGATGTATCGATAAAATCTCAGACAGCATGCTAATTCTCTCCGACAGCTCTCCCTCCTCAACTGCTAAAAATTGCTGCGCCCTAAGGCAGTACAGTACCAACTTACTCTGTAGATTCGACCTGTGATTAGGTACCTTTGCCGGTTTATTGCGTGCCACGGGCGGAAAGCAAGTCAAGGGCGGAAACTTTCCTCCTATCGCGCGCACTAACGTAATCGTTGCGACATTATAGCATCTCCCTCATTGGTCGGTGGGATGATTCTCACGCCACCCATGATCGTCTTGGTAGGCAAAGATACGGCACAGACCAGCTTTTTTTTCATTGGCTTATACAGACAAAAATACCCACTGCGGAACTCTCGTAAGGCTGCCCCTGAGCACGGCAATCATCAAAAAGAAAATTGAGATTACAGTAGACTACTGTAGCAGACCAGCAATCCATCAAATTCATACGAACGAGCTGGCCCGATATGGTAAGGCTGCAGCTGAAGCACGGTAATTATAAAAGAAAATAAACTACAAAATCGAATCAGCAGGCCAGCAATTCTTCAGATTCAGATTGGAAGCGGCGTGACGATATACGCGATCGGTCGAGCAAAGATGACGAACGAGCTGGGGCAAGTGTACTGCATAAGGGAGGTATTTAATTGCATCACTGACGGAGCATATCGCGTGTGACCCCCGGTGTATGGACGCTCATCTCGCCTATTTGTGGTTTAGGCCATCAAATGTACAAAATGACAAACTTGCCCGTTAATTATAACTCTAAAAAAAAAAAAAAAAAAAAAAAAAAAAAAGCCAACAAAAGGGGTCACATTTATGTGCAAAGACCATCAGTGCGGCTGTCACGCAACAGCAACAGTAAATGACGTATGGATGGGGGCAATCACAAATCTTGAAAACTCATATTTTGAGTCAGCCACACGTACCCCGTCCACAGCCGAGGGACTTGAAGCATGGGGACTCAAGGTGATTTCGGGGGGCGAGCTGCCTGGATCTCAGCGGCGGCAGGGAGGGAACACAGTTTCCTGAAGCAAGTGCAAGGCAATTTGTAGTGAAGTGGTAAATACTAACCGTCTTATTGACTGTAAAGTAAGCAAAGCTTGAAGTGGTAAAAGTGTCAGAGAAGCCGAAATTAAAATAATGGGTAGTTTTAGTGGTTAACATTCATATATATAGTCAAACATACGATAAGAAGTGTTGAGGATTATGAATAATCAAATTTACTAATGCGCACGGCACTGACGTTTCTTTAATACCATTTAAACTTGCAGCCTTTACAGACTTTTACGGAAGGATTAAATACTTTGTTTAAAGAAAGCTTGCGGGGTTTGAGTTTGCTGTTATATCCTGAACTTTTTGTTTGATATTTTAGGCCAAATATTGTCTTCTATATGCAATATACCAACACAAACATATGAAAGCGGAAGCAATCAACCAATGGATTTGTTATACTGGCATTGCCCGTGCTGAGACAAAATACATGGAATCATAACTGAGAGAGGAGAGCTTCGTATTGAGTAGTCTCGAAACCCCATCGACTTGAACTGAAGTTGAGGCCTTGTGGGTGTTTGAGTTGGAAGCTGACAACATCATGCCTATAATGACCAACGTCGGTGACTAGGCAAGAAAGACCTAGGTGGCTTTATCAACGTAAACACTAGCTTCAGATCGTCTTATTACCGTATAGTTTTGATTTTGCAGCAACTATGCGCAACATGCTCCATCAATTTCTACCAGCGCAATAAATTACTGGCTCATTGAGCGCTGGTTCACAGATGAGCCATTAGACTACAAAGCAGAGGGGTTCAGGTTAAACACTGAAACTATGTCCCAACCAGAAACGGGTATATCTAGATTTGATGTCCAAACTAAACCCATGTTGTCGCAGGGGACCGAACGCTCCATATACCTTTCAGCCACATGGCTTTTCGGCCAATTACGTTGGCCGAAAAGATCGCGCTCGTTCTAGTCTGAGGTCAACTTGTCGCATTTCGCCGTTTGTGGCGGGTATTTGCACTATATTCACACCATGTATGCACTGTATACGCAAAATAACAGTATAGCCACTGTAAATAATTAAATATTCGAATAAAAAAAAATAGAAATCATAAAAATATAAAGTGACCTGCGTTGCATTATTTGGGATTTTGTCAATTTCGTTTTGCAAGAATTGTTATTATAGTTGTTTTAATTTTATTAGGATTTATATGTTCAAAATATGTGTTGATTTTCATTTCATCTTTTATATTGGACTTATAATATGAATAATATTAAATGATATAAAGTTAGTACTTTATTATAGCACATATATTTTGGCCAATTTAATCGTGCAAAGTGCATACACTTATCGTTTAAAATGAATATTTTATTAACATTTTCATTGTAATATATAATTTATTAAAAAGAATAATTAGCCCAATTGTTGATAAAACCAGACAATATCTTGGTATAATTATCCAATAGGAGTAATACTTATAAATATTATCTACCTGTTTTTGACGAGTTTTATTGAGTTAAATAGAACAAAAAATAAAAGGATAATACAAAGTTATCAATTCTTCTTGAAAAAGAATAATTAAATTCAATATTATAAATCGGATTTCACTTGAACGTTTGTTTTTATATGTAATTTAGTCCTTGAAGTCTTGGTTCAACTATCGGCAAAATTGGTCAAGGTATAAAGACGTTTCGATTATAAATTTGTTAATATATATATATATATTTCCTATTCGACTATTCAATGGCTTATATCATCTGGTATAGACATAGTGGCTAGATATACTATAATCTATATGTATACCACCCTTCACGTGCAGAAATTCCAGAACTTGGTTAAAAAATAAAAATATTAAAAAAAGTCAAAAAAACAGTACCGCTATAAACGGATTAAGGGCAGGTAGTATCGAATTCGGCCGTTATAATAAATAAAAATATAAGTTAAATCGTTATTAATAATCCTATTAAGTGCTCTATCCAACGTACAAATCGTTTGTTTTCACGATTTTTATTTATTTGTTTATAACGAAGTGTTAGTCGCTAAAATGCTGAAAATACCGCCATAAACAGCGAAAATCGACCAGTTGTCCTTAAACCTGAACCAGAGCGTTCTTTGGATGGACCAACAAGTACATTGCAAAGCCGCAATTGAGCCACGAAGTGGATCAATTGTGGAGCTTTGGGCTTTAGGGATGAGCCCGAAGACTAATTCCTATCCCGGTAACCAAAAGATATTTATACTATGCAAAACCCCGGAAGTCGAGTAATTTATTCCCTTTTTTGAGTAATAAACCTCTGCCGCATGGCTGAGCCTAATATAAAAATAGAATAATAATCACAACATATATTTGAAGTTATAATAAATAAGCGCAAAACCTATATAGATAACGGCGGAACAACGGCTATAACCCAGGTCTCCTCCTCCTTTAAACCAAGTTAGTATTAAGAAGATGCTATTTTAAGCGAGGAAATCATGCTTTTAATAGAAGCCGCCGTCCTTTACACATACTATAGTGGTAGGGGTAAAAATCACTACCCCTAAACAGTGGTGGCGACTTTGTAGGTGTGTGGATCCTTTCGGAGTTAAGCCGTTTTTGGTAGTAATTCCGGCCCAAATCAATCAAAATACAAAACCTCATACACGGGTAACCAGAACGAAATACTGCAGGTAATTAGATAAATATACGTATTGAATTGAAATCGATTTTAAAGTTATTTACAAATTAGATTTACCAGTTTATATGCATACCGTTGGCGTTAATTACGTCACGCATACGTTAAAGTATAGTTTTTAACCGTTTACATAAATACGATTCCGGGATCGCCTCCCAAGCCTCCTGGACACGTTGCCGTATAATATTATACGGGATTTTATCCTGATTTCCATATTTCCATTATATATAATTCTTTATTTTGTTCCAAACGTCTTCGATAAAATTTAAATCCGGTAAAAAAAGCGGCCAAATAATCGTTGTAATACCCAATAACCTTATATATTCGGCAATATTTTTGGCAATATATATTGGAACGTTATTTTACATATATATATATATATATATATATTAGGGGGTTACCCGTAAACCGGATACCGATAATATAATTGTAAATAACCGGAACGATATATTGGTAATAGGTGTTCGAATTGATTTTACCCCTAGTTTTTTCCCAAATAACGCCCGGCCTTTTACCCGTAACCCCTAAAAAATAACCCCAAAACATCCAACCTTATTTTTTTTGGTAACGTTCGATTATATAAATTATATTATATTCCTCGTTAACCCTACGTATAACGTATTTTCTCATATGCGTTTTATACGAGGCCTATATTTCGTTAAACCAAAATATTCGTACCCAATTTTTAACGGTTTAAATAAAATACGTTTGTTCAAAAGCGAACCTTTTTTTGGCGTATGGTTTCGGTAATAGGGAGCTTTTTTGGGTATATATCGTCGGTAACCAAAAATCTGTAATGTATTCCTAATTACGTATATACCGTATTTACCCCCTAAAAACGTTGCAGCGAATTGTTCCCAACCTATACGTTTATTTTCACGGTTAGCCGAAACGAATTCAACGATTTGGTCCTTTTTTTCTGCAATTATTATAAAGGGCCGGCCGGACCGGCCGCGGTGCCAAGGAATCGGGTCGATAAAAACTTAACGGATTTGATTTCGTAAATAACCAGTACAAGCACTAATTTGAAGTTTGGATAACCCGGCGTTATAATAAAAAATACGAACGCGTGTTCGTTGGAATTCGGTAAAGTGTTTGGTCAAAATGGTAATTCACGTGATTTTAATAGCGATTTTGTTAATTGTTTTTGCAGGGCCAACAACGTATTGCGGCTATATTATTTAACAACAAAAAAACACCAAAAAATTAATTGCGGCCGTGATTTTAGGTATTAAAATCGTTGAATCAATAAATACGTATTAACAAAATAACGATACCTTCAGAGAGAAGCACGAAGTACCTGTGGGTCAGAAGCTTCTAGATTACACCAAAATTAGTTAGCGTTGTGAAAGTTGCATCGACAAATGCACGGTGACAAGGGGGGTTTTTTTTGCCTGCCACCATAGTAAGATCTAAATATAGCTTTCCAATTAATAATTTGAGTACGGACTTGCCGTTTATGCAATGCATTTGGGTGAATCGCCCAAAGCAATAGTAGAGAAATAGTATATTAGCGTGTGTTCATGTCTCGCTAAACCACAAACTTTAGTTAATATTATTTTGCATTGCAATTTCACTCTCTCTTTTTACTAGATTCCCACACGGTTTTAAGCTCTTATTTTATACACACTACAATTACCCCCTACACTTTCGCGAATTCATCCGGAAGTATGCTGCCCATCAAAGCTCTCATTTTCCTTGCCTGCGGTCTTTCGGTTAATGCCCTACCCGTTAACCCTCAGGGACGCTCTTGCCCTTCTGTTGGCGGAGCCAACCATAACAGCAAATTGGTATATCGCAGGGGTGAAGACACCAAGACTGATGAGAAAAAGAACGATAATCCCCAGAAGTTCTACACGTGTGCAATTTGCGGTAAGAAAAGAGAAGGCACCAGGTATTGCAGGCCCTAGTAAGTACAGCGGTTTTATCCTTATCCTCAAGATGCTTGGTCCACTGACTAGGTATTTTTTCAATAATAGCTATTGCTACGGCTCAATAAATGAACAACCCCCAACATTGCATAGCATCCCGGGTACATACTCGGCGGAATAAGCAAAATCGTCCATCGATACAAAACCTGAGCACCATTTTTGGGATTTCTTATTCCCAACTCAATAGCCCTCAATTTCTGTTCTGTGGGGGCAGGTCATTATAAAAAAACATATCGTAATAAGATAGCGATTTGGATATGCTCCCGAAAATTGTCCGGGACAAAAGGGTTGTGGAAAATTATATAGATTAACAAAACTGTTGGCAAACTCATTCGTGAGGTGTTTAGCTTGAATATTTGTATCACCTCATATCAAAAAGACAATTATAGAATGGCTTGCTATTAAAAGGTGTAACAGCTTTTCCCCCTCCTTTGGCAACCGTAGGAAATAGAGACGGGTCCATCTCGACCGTATATATTCGTATACAGGTCCGGCACGACGCCAATAGCTCCGTGTACGCATTAATTACCTTTCTCTGAGGGTATGGACTTTCCAAAAAGCAGCTCCTGTCCACCAGGACGGTGCATTTCCCTGCGGTTAATAACAAGTTGGTTAAGTGGATATTAAGTCTGTCAGAAATTTTTGACTGCACCAATCCCCATGTCCCCAATAAGCGGTGATTTCGGGCTCGCAACAACCCCCCGACAGTTCCCCGTCAGCTGAGCAACACAATTTAGAGCCCCAAACATCGAAACAATCAGAGCAGGATCCCTCACGACGGCACCGAAAAGATACACGTCACAACTTGCTCTTCCCTTCTGAACCAGCCATCGTCTGTGGAGCAAAAACCTTCTCCCGCTTGAGGAAGAGACTGATACAGGAAGGCGATGGCGCCACTGACCACCATGGGCACGAATGGGTTGCGTATGGCGAGCGCAATGACGTGCACGGCGCGAGCGCGGGTGTCGGGATCGGCGGCGTTGAGAAGGGCACTGCTCGCGCCGCTGGCAGCCGACGAGATCTCGTCGGAGGACGCGTGGGGGAAGATGGCAGAGAGGCCATGGTGGGCGGGTGTTGACGAAGAGCGCACCCGCCATGCCGGTGCCGAGCGCGATGCCGAGCATCTGGCTGACCATCATGAACCCGACGCCGTATGGGATATCGTCGGCCGCCACGGAGACCTGCGCGACTGGAAACCCGGCCTGGGAGTAGCAGCCGTATATCTTGGCGTCGGGGGATGTTTCGTCGACCGTATCTGTGAAGCGGGGAAGGAACCCAGGTAAGTGGACGGATCAGCAAATGGTGCAGGTCACAGTTTGGGGAAAATAACAAATATCAAGCAGGAGATTTAGGAAATAACATACACATAAGGCCGGCACCGATTGCCTGAAGAGCAGTGCCGAAAACGAACCAAGGGTAGTAACAGCCAATCTTGGCCATAAAATGGCCGTGGCGCCGCGGGAGAATTGGGAATAAAGAGGTATATAGTAAATGCTGATAAGGCAACCAAAGGCAGCCCATGCTGGATATCGTGTTAGTAGACATTTCCTTTGATAAACGATCGGGGGAGACATACCCATATTACCAAACAGAATAACCATGGTGCGGTTTCTGAAACAGTGCATGGGGAACATGCATTATTGCATCGAGGTCCCGATTAAAAACATCTGCTGCAGCGTAAAAGCCACAGCAATGACCACAGTCAGTATAAATAAGGCAATGCTCCGTCCGTGGTTCCACGACCAAAGAACACCTCCGAAGTTCATAGCCATCATAATGCACAAAAATACCCCAGCGGATCCCAAAGCTCCAAGGTAATCCAGTCGTGCCAGTCTCGCTTTAAGGGAAACGCCAGGCTGAGGGATGAAATCTGGCAGGATGAAAAATCAGATGGAAGCAACGACAGCCCCCACGATCAGATTGATGTAAAAGGCCCCTGGGTTATTGTCTGTTAACCTTGGCTCAGGCATGCAGATCGGGCATTGACCGAGCACTTTACTAAGTTTACTTATATCGCCAAGTGGCCGAACTTTCGGCAAAGGCACCACCAAAGACAGGGCCCAAAAGTAACAATGCCCCAAAAAAGGCCCAACATGCCAAGGTAGCATGGAAGTTCCGACTCGCTCGTGTTAACGGAAAGGATAGTCACGATGCCCATATGCATACCGATACCACCAACGCCGGCTAAAGCACGACCGACGATAAAGGCATTGATATCGGGGGCGGCGCCGCACAGGGCCGATGCAGCCATGGACAAGACCGTGCCGCTAACGAAGAGAATTTTGGCGGAAAAGGTACCATATGCTTTGGACCAGGGGAGTACGGTCGCTGCCGATGCCAGAGCAAAAGCAGCGGCCAACCATGGGACGAGGTCGACGTGGCCGAACGTGAGGACGATGGTCGGCTGGATTGTTGCCACAATCGTCACATCGAGAGAATAAATCAGGAAAGAGGCGAGCAGAGAAACGACGACCAGAACCCACTGCAGTGGAGGTTGTTAGCACAAGGTGTCAGCGCAGAGGCTGAGCTTGGTGTCCAATGGTGCATCATGTAGTTATATACGCATGGATTGTTAGAATCACAACGTACCTTCACTCCGTGTACCGGGCGCGGTGAGTCGCTTTTGAGCGTCTCGTTTGCCTCCTTTCCGTTGCTCTCTGTTGTGCTGTCTTCCAGCTTTCCATCGGGAGGTGTAATCTCGCCAAATTTTGTGGTCAACGTTTTCTGCGGATCCGTTCAACTTATGGGCTGGCTTTGGGCTTTTTCGTTTTTGCAGTTTCGGCATACATATCTGTGACTGCGATTTTCTGAAATATAAAATTAATTTACTGGAAACGATAAAAAACAGTTAAAAAAATAATGAAGATTGCCGACAGTTGTATCCAAACCCCGTAACCATTTAGTTTCAAGGCTTATCCCCAAAGCCCAAAGCTCCACAATCAATCCACGTTACAATTCAATTACGGTTTTGCAATGTACCTCTGGGTCCGTCTAAAAAACCCTGAGGTTTAGGTTTAAGGGCAATTTGTCGATTTTCGCCGGTTATGGAGGTATTTTTTGGTATCTTGGCGATTAACATTCCGTTATAAAAAACTAAATAGAAATTGTAAAAAAAAAAAAAAAAAAAAAAAAAAAAAAAAAAAAAAAAAAAAAAATCGATTGCACGTTGGATAGAGCATTTAATGCCGCTATTAATAACAATATAATTTTAATTTTATACATACAATTGGGCGAATGCGATACCACCTGCCTTTAATCCGTTTATAACGGTAATCTCAGTGCTCAGACTAGACCAAACGCTCCATGTGGCTGAAGGGTATATGGAGCGTTCGGTCCCCTGTGACAGCAGGGGTCTAGTCTGAACACTGAGACTACCTAAATAGCGATTGAACAGCGATCATATAAGGTGAATCACTATTGAGCGAGGGTAAATATAACCTGAACGCGGGTGAATTTTGCCTAAACAGCCTGAATAAAAGCGCGGCGAATCACGTGGTAAATGCCAGGGATGCAGTGGTCCAGATTCGGCGCAGATAACAGTAAGTAATACGGTTAAGCGGTAACTATATATTGGCGGGAGCGTATTTTTGCAGTCCTTAATACCGTAGCCGTTACCGAACGCTTCCAGCAGTACAAAACAAGAGAAAATGGAGTTTTGGGTGCGGGAAAGCAGCTGCGAAGTTGTGAATAGCTTCGTTTCGGGCGTTTATTTTCTGGTGTTAAAAAGCCGGTACGCATGCGTATAAAATGTTGCGAAAAGCGGTGCAAAGGGCATTTGGGCTTGGGTTTGGGTTTACTCCGTGCATCCCCTGTCGTTACTCCTGTGCAAATAATATATATGCATATGGATTTGCAGTCGTTAGGCTTTTTGTACTGAGAAATGAAGCACACTGTAATGTGGATTTATTGGCCATGGAATAACAACCCCCTTATATCACCGCTAAAGTAATGTGAAAACTTTATGTATGAAATCAATAAAGATATATGATTATTCAATTTCCATTGGTGCTCCTGCTGATATTCCTCGTCATTAAACCTTATCCTGAATATGAACGATATTATAATTCATATCTGTTGAGGTACAGCACCAAGGAGAAAACGGTATCTCGTAGCCTCCAGCCCCTTGCAAATTAAAAATCCCGGCCAAGCTCAGCGGGAGTGCCTGAGAAACTCTATGTTTTCATGACGAGCGCGCGATACCAGTTGCAGCGCCTGTGGATGTTTTTCATCATAGCCTGCTTGTTTCTTTAGGTAGCGCGTACGATGAGCGGGGCGATGCGGAGGAGTGCTAGCCATATATTTTCTTGTTTTGTCGGTTTTCTCTTGGCTCTTTTCTAATTAACCATTGCGGAATACTGTGAGAGATTTTCCATGCTGATGTTGAGAACTTATAACGAAAGGAAGATGAGAGAAAAAAAAAATAAAACTAGCAAAATAGTGTGATGGCGAATCCTCGATGTTTGTCCAGCTTACATCAATCGAGGCTTTGTCTCGCCAATAACATGTCGGCTCTGGGCAATCATGGCCTGGAATTGAAGCGGATGAAGCAGCAGCTATGGGCCACCCTAATCTTGCAAAAGCATAGTGTGCGTCAGGAGTCAGGAGTCAGGACTAGCATATTTTTTTTTTTTTGTTTTTTTTTTTTTTTTCCTCGCACAGCCATGTCAAAATTGTCGGTAGTAATAAAAACAATTTTTGGCTTTGTAGTCGCAAAGATTTTCTTTGAACAACACTGTGGACCAACCGTTGCATTGATAGCCGCTTGCTAATCCACTGCTCGGTTGTCTGCAAATCAATGATCGCCCTGATCGCCCTGATCGTATTTGAACGACGGCAGTTCGTGGCTGGTGCGCAAGTGCTAGCCGGCAGGAGATTCATGCCAATACGCGTCACGTGAAAGCTTACTTCGCTCAAAAAATATGTAAAAGTAATAAATAATCCTCAACTGCCAGCGGAACACAAATAAATCAAAATTAGCACAAGCAATTTTATTCTTTCATCAGATGTTCGGTTCGCCAAAATAAAAGCTGCGGTCCGCCCTTTTTTCCATGTCTTGTCAAGGCACCAAGCAAGCAAGCCAAGAAATACCACCGTTACAATTGCCGCCACCAGAGCCAACAATCCCTCCAATTAAACCCTATATCCCCTCGGCTTCGGATGAAGCATGTGGCCATCGCATGAACCAATTGTAGACATATCACCACAGCCATAAGCGAGTCTCAAATTCAGGGAGTTATCGGGCACGGTTGAGGATGTTTGTTTAGAAAATGAACATGAGCCTCAAGGGCGGGTTCGCCCAGCCCGGTCTGCTTCTTCTCCGGTGCCATAATAAATCCACCAGGGCGGTAGGCAGCTGACTCGCACATGCTAATGCACAAAACGCTGGGCGGCCATTCGTCCCGCAGTATTGCTCCTGAGGTTCCACATACAGTTTGAGATTTGCCATGTTGGAAGAAAAGGGGGGGGAAAAAAAAGTAAGGACCGTGCGACCACCTCTTTCCAAATCCGGACTCAGTTGAAAACTGCAAGATTATACATGTAATATGTATGCACTTTTTTCTGCAGATTTTCGTCTTTCCCTAGTAGGTTTAATGGCGGGATGATCCTCCACAGGATATTTCCCCCAGTTCGGGTGGCAACTACCATAACTGCCGCATCTGTGAACGTTTAGTTCAGAGCAGTAGTCTAAATATCGACGCGGTGCGGTGCGATGCCAATGCGATGCTCCATAATAACGAATGGTTCGAACCAGCTTTAGGGGGGCGCACAGGTCCACAAAGTTCGGATGGCAGCGGAGAAGCATCACACCTTAACACACTTCGCCTGCGAAATCGTATATCGCTTAGAGTAAAGCGAGACCCATCATTCAGCCGTCATCCCCTAAGCACAAAAATAGATCTTCGACTGTGCGTTGAGGGTTGTTGACGATGTAGGCAAGATAGCAAAGCTGTGGAAGAAGTTGTATAAAACAACAGTGTTGTCCGTGTTGATGGCATATCTTGACATTTTTTTTCCTCCTCACCTTGCCGACTCAGTCTTTCATTGCTGGAGGGTTTGCTGTTTTCCTTTTTCTATTCTCCCCTTTCTTTTTTTTTTTTTTTTTTTCCTTATTTTCTTTTCTTGTCACTCCTAGAGGGGTTTCCATTCTCTTTCATCCTTGTTTTTACTCTCCCTTACCTCATTATCTTCCTCTTATATACCTGTTGCACTAAAAGAAAAATCAGCATGCATTTCTCTCTCGCAACCCTGCTGTTCGCCAACATGGCGGCTGCCGCCGTTCTGCCAGTGGCCCGCGCCCCTGAGCCCGCCCCGATTATTCTCCGCGCGGTGACCAGGAGGCAAATCCAGCCTGCTCAACCAGCCGCCGCAGGAGCAGAGCAGTTTGTTCCACGAGCAGTGAAGAAAGCCGCAGCTAAGGCCCCTGCCAAGGCTCCTGCCAAGGCTGCTCCGAAGACTGCCCCGAAGCCTACTCCTGCTCCAGCACCTGCCCCGAAGCCTACTCCTGCTCCAGCACCTGCCAAGCCGGCTCCTACCCCTGCCCCTGCCAAGGCCCCTGCGAATTCGGCACCCGCCCCCGCAAAGCCTGCGTCTACTCAGCCAGCTGCTGCTCCTGCTCCTTCAAAGCCCGCGGGCAGTTCCACTCCCGGCTCATTGAAGCCGGTCGTCACGCCTTCCAGCCCCCCTGCTACCACATCCTCCCAGGCCGCCGCCTCCTCCGCAGCCGCCTCCTCGGCGGCCGCGACGGCGTCCGCTCAGCCCCCCACCGGTGCACTCGCCCCCAGCTTCGACGTCGAGCTCCTCTACGGCAGCGGCGGCGACGTCGTCTCCCCTAGAAGCATCACGGATGACGAGGTTGGCATCGCAGCGGCCGACACCGATGTCACGGTGGAGGTGGACGGCAAGATGAAGTTCCCGTCCATCGTGCTCGAGAACATCAACACGATCAAGAGCGTCACCTGCACCAAGGGCCTGGTCAACATCGCTTTCTCCAACGCGGATGCCTACCAGACGTCCAAGCTCTGGCCCAACAACAAGTTCGTCGTCATCACGACCAGCTCCGGCGGCTGCGCGGCCGACGGCGAACGCGGCCTGTACCTGGTGAAAAGCATCGAGTTCGACGACAAGAAGAACACGCTGATCGTGTCGGCAGACGCCACCACGGTCGACAAAGTCATGGAAACTGCCCACGTGACGTGGGTCAAGAATCCGACCGCCCCGAGCAAGTCGGGCCTGAACTTCCCCATCAACATCGACCTGTCAGGCACCGACATCGTCAGCAAGGGGCCCTTGAGCCTCACGGCGGACGTGGCCAAGTACACGGGCAACGTTGGGTTCAGCGGGTCCCTCGACTTCAACTTCCTCACCGGCAAGCTGAACAAGATGACGGCGGACATGAGCTACAACTCGGTGCTGGCGCTGAACCTGACGGCGGCGCTGACGGCCAAGGATTCGCAGAGCGCCATGTACCAGTTCGCGCCGGTCGAGGCCAAGGTGGCTCCGTTCTCGATCCCGGGCATCCTGGACATGGGCCCGATCCTGACCTTTGGGCTGGGCGTCGAGTTCGGCGCCAAGGGCCAGGTCAAGGTCGCGACGGGCATGCGCAGCGAGATCAAGGACGGCACGGTGCACATCGACTTTGTGGACGGCAAGAAGTCCAGCGCCGCCGGGTGGAAGCCCGTCACCAGCATGTCGGCCACCAAGTTCAGCGCCGACGTGAGCATGCAGATCAACCCCTTCGCGACCCTCAACGTCGCCATGGGCGTCAGGGCCTTTGGCAAGCTCGTCGACCTGACGGCCGCCGTCGAGACCAAGCCCGTGCTCGTCAACAGCTTCAACGCCCACGACGAGGCCGAGGCCAGCTTCAGCTCCACCACCGGCATCACCTTCACCTCGCCCAAGGACAAGAAGTGCCCCGGCGGTGGCTGGTTCGCCAGCCAGCTGCAGCTCGGCGTCACCGCCGTAATCGGCCCCCTGAGCAACACCCTGTTTTCAAGCAAGACTCCTATTGCCGAAAGCCAGTGTTTCACATTCCCCAAGGTCTAAATGCCACCGTGCTGGCCTGGGTGGGAATAAAAAAGAATTAAGCAGTTTTAGCTTATAACTCATGATTGATAATATATTTAACTTGTATTTCTGCCTTTGCTTTGCCTCCCTTTCCTAATTTAGTAATTGGTACCTTGCTATGTCATTCAAAAGCTCCAGCTCTGGTAGTTATTGCACTCCATAATTCCCGTGGGCCAAGAGCATGTAAAAGTGTTGGTTGTAAAAGTAAATTATACTATAAAGTAAGCAAAATGTTTACAGTCGATGATTCCTTCTTCAAATCAGTTTGTTACACGAGGATAATACATACACTTGTAAATCATCCAAGGCTCCACAAAATCCCGTTTGTTTTATGACGTAACAGATTTCAAATACCCCTTGTTTCTTACTTATACAAATAAAACAGATATAAGTAAATATACCTATTTGTTGACCAATCTCGCTTGTTCGTATAAAAGGCAGAATTTCCGATCGTGGAAGTTTGTGCCAGCTTTCTTCTCTTCATCCGGATCTTTCAATTCTACATTTGAAACGAAATTTTAGAGGGTGGGTGGGTGTTCGTCATGGAGTTACAATAATGCAATATATTGTTGTAGGTTGTAAAGGCTCGATGCCTTTAGTTATATAAACCTATTCTTTCTGTGCAACCAAGAAACCTTGGGATATATTCAATCTTGTATTCATCTTCTCAGACTTGAGCCGCTGCCCGGTGATTGGTGCAAACTTATTCATTTTATCGGCCCCTTATAGTGCTTTAAAAGACCTGCTTAGCTTGGCTGATTAGGAAATTAGAGCCATATCTGGAAGCACAGGCTGCAACAACGTATGAGTTAGTATTACGTATTTCAGAATAGTGCTTGTGTCTAAAAACTGGCATGAATGATTTGAAAACAGCATAAAACGGGTCATCTCTTGCCAAGTTGTTGAAACACTGTCTTTTTCCTCGGAATGTTTGTTCGTGTTTTATCCTGTTGTAGGATTCGTTATGGTCAGATACTCGAGGCCAATTGTTTTCCAGCCAAATGCTTCTCATGGACGGATTCCAATTTTGGCAATTGACGGCACGGGGTTTCCGTCTTTTACTTTTCTTTGTGCCCCACCAATTCCTCGTACACATGTTCATCTCTACAACCACGACTCAAGTCCCGATCGACACATGGCCGACAAGCTGGCTGCGTCATTTCAACAACATTCGCCTCGTAGGTGATACGATGTACTGGAGCAGCTTCATGCTCAACGACAAGTGGTCTCTTTTTTTTTTTTTTTGCTCATTTCACCAAAAAAGCGCCATGAACTAAGCACCACCGAGAACATGCGCTCCTCCCGCGGGAACTCGTTCACGTGAGACCATCCCATGTTTTCGAGGTGTTTTCTTTTTTCTTCACCAGGGTATAGTCGCATGAGTCGAGGTTCTTTATCTGTTCGGCGGGGTTATAGAGTTGTTGAACCCTGATTGGCACCCGGATGAGTGGGGGAGAAGAAGTAAATTTGGGATGAGCATGGGTTGGAGCCAGAATAAGGTACGGCAAGGACATTAGCAAATGCCGAATTGAAACATTATCAATTCAAGAACTGTCCACTGCAGATCGGAGCCAAAGAGCGTGTGCTATAAGGAAACCCCGTGCTTTTTTTTTGTCGGCCACAAAGCTCGGAATTATCAGCAACGTGTCAGAACCCCAACGGCAATGCAAGGATGTTGCACTGACGGCAATGTCCGGCCGTCGACCGCTTGTAGGCTAAACCTAGGATCACTGACTTGTAGGACGTCGCTAGCTTTCAGTATCTATAAAGAGAATGGTTTGTGTCCGCCTGTTGAATGAATTCTTGCACTCAATCAAACACAAGATCATGTAATGAACTAGTGCGAACCCCAACTCGCCTTTAGAATTTTCAAAATTCCAGTTTATTTTCCAGGCATCCGTAAAGCCTTTCTACTGAATATGCATTTTATACTTCCCCTTTTGGTAGCCACGCTGGCTCGCGCGGGTACCATTACTACGCTGTATCCCAGGGAGAATGTCAACGTCGGCGCACCTGCGAATATTGATAATTTTAATGGTGAGTTTTTATATCGAGTGGTCCGATGTGCCTCTAAAAGGCCAATTGCTTGGAACTGGCAAACCCGTGCAGGATAGATAGTCCATATTGAAGAAACGCGAAACTAATTTCTTTTTTTCTTTTCTCTCTTTTGAACAAGAGAATGAACCGGTCGCTCCCAGGGCATTAAAGCCTATCATCAAGCGTAGTTTTGATCACGACACCACCTTTCCAAAACAACAAAGGCCTTCACAAAAGCCGTCTTTGAGCGATGGCCAATTGGCCGAAGGTCAAAGCAAAACACCATCAGTCGACGCACCAGATAACGTAAACTCGAACCCAGTAGACGCCGAGGATAATACCATAGGGAAAGCAGCCATAGTCTCCGACGGGTTGGTGGGGGAAAAGTTCGCGCCGGGCAACGCCGCGACGAGGACAAGAGGAGGCCGGCCCATGCTGGGCGCCTATGGCGGGCACTCCAAAAATGCCGCGCAGAAACGATCTTCGACACGCCCGATGACGGGCTCGCCATTGCCGAACAATGGCGCCGCTTGGGGAGTATCAGACGAGCAAGTCGCAAAAGGAAGGGCATTCGTGACAAAAATGAGATCGCAGTGGGGTCAAGAGACCAAACCATACGATGATGCGCTTAAAGCTCAACAAGAGGCCATTCGCCAAAAAAGAAGCCAATAAAAAGACAAGAAAGTCAAGATTTGGTCGCCTTTTCCGCGGTTCTTAGGGGAGGATAAAAAAAAAAAAGCTGTGGCTCGCGAAAGATGTTCCCCAATCCCACGACTTTGGGTCCGCAAGGCTGAACAAACGCTGACGACGAGGTTTGGGGATTTTGACACTTGGACAGATGAGGAGGGTCGCCAGGCCGTGGGGAAAGGTTGACAACATTTTTTTTGCAAGAGTTTGAAACCCAAGGAGGATGCCCAAAGAGGTTGTTACTGTCTTGCCCTTTACGCAAGGGAGAAAACCGCTGCAAAAGTGATCATCTACGAGATTGACACGCCCGGGTAACAATATATAATACATACCTATAATCTCCAGCTTGTAATACAAAATGCGTTGCGAATTTACAGCATAGCAACATTTACTGTTGTTTGGCTAGACAGCTCTTGCGTCCATACTTTCATTAAGCGAGCTGCGTCAAAAGCGAGCTGCCTAATATTTTGCTAACAAGATTGGATTAGGCCGAGACTTTGTATCAAAACTATAACAATCGCAACTCGGCAGGCTACTGGTTATTATTACTAGCCCTGTCTGGCAATACGAGCTACAGCAAGAGTTTGATTTTCAATCACCACGAATGAAACCTGCCTGCGCACAAAGATGAACGGGTGCAATCATCAAGTTCTGCCTTCTGACTCTTTGCAGCTCTGCCAAGAGATCAGCCCAAGTATCGCCTTCAGGGGCCAGCCAGAAAGTGCCAAATGTCGACAGATGAGCGGAAAAGGAAAGGCGTGGTGAATGCCTAACTACCTAATTTTATTGGAATAAAACGAGTCGTCGCAGTACGCGGGCTATGCCTTCAGATACAAAAGAAAATATGTCCGGAGCCGAGTCAGGGTGCGCAAAGTCGGTTTGTATATAATAGAGGATAGCCCAGCTTGAACATCCAGCGCAACAGCACGGCTATCTATCTATCCCGTAAGTTTGTGGAGTGCCACTGGCATAACAGCATGTCAATAGCTTGCTACTTCCGAACAGCTTCATTTCACGTGTCTGGATTGACGCTTAAAACCCACTTTCAGTCGCGCCTCAACTTTGACCGGTTAGATTAAATTGAATTTTACAATCGCAGGCCGACAATTTCTACATGTGAACACAGAAATGATAAAAAAGGTACATTCTTGATGCTTAGGCTCGTTTCGCATATCACCCACTCCTTTGCTCCGCTGAATCGTAGCTCTTCCCTTCTGGGCTCAACACGCTTCCAGCCTTTGACACTACCTCACTTGGGCAGCTCATGGGTGCTTTTGTTCAATGATAGCCTTTTATACAGCTATTGCAACAAGTTACACAAAGCGTGGCCAACACCAAAACCCACAAGGAACCGATACCTTGCCGTCTCGTATGATGTAGTCAGCGCCATCAAGATCCCAGACTCAACCCGACTTTTTTTTTTTTTTTTTTGCAGTCGTTCTTGTGAGAAATGGATTCCCGAGCCTTGGTGATTTTCTCATGTGATCTTTTCTTTATTGAATCGAGAAGCTTACAGTCAACCGCAGTGGCCCGACTGCGTGAGATAGAAAAGAATCAATTGTACCACACCACCAGGTGACCCTGGTTGCCATCCCATTGATCCACCTTGACGTAGCCAGGAGCGGCGTCTTTTTTCTGTTTTATAGCCCCCTTCACCTTCGCATCCTCCAGGATCGTGCTCCAGCCAAGTTGGCCCGGGTAAAAGTAATGCGTAAGGATCCGGCCACGCTCTCCCCTTTCCTGGGCGGCCTTCTGTACTTTTCGCATGGCATCCTTTACTTCCTGGCTGCCAACGAAGCCAAAGTCGTACAGGTTTCGGTGTTTGCTTTGACTATTACCACGCTTCGAGAGGGCGGGATGGGCAACGGCAGGGCCGACTCCGCCGCGGTGGTGGAAATCGGCGTCCAAGCCGGCGTCGCTGTCTCCTAGTACAGGGCTCGAGCTGGTGTCGCGGCTGTTGAGGGACGATTCTGCCGACACGCCGAACCCCGTGGTCGGCAGGGCGGAAACGAGCGTCAGGGCGCCAAAGGCTGCTACGATAAAGTATTTCATTTCGAGTCTTGAGGGTAAAAAGGATGGTGGATGCGTAAAACAACGAATGACTGCTAGGAACGCACTGGCAAAGGAATAATATATATATATATATATATATATATATATATATATATATATGAATAAGTAATAATGAAGCTAGTTTAACACTTTTTAATGACATAGCTCGGTTCTATTCAATTCGGATCGGCTGTAAAAAAAAAATTTCATGTAGCGATCGGCATTGGAGACATATTTTTAGTACTTGCCAGCAATGCATGCCAATGGGCATTAAAAAGCTGGGGACGATTGACAACTACCTACTAGTCAGGGGCTAGGATCTGCTTTGAAGCGTAAAATTGAACAATTTATTAAAGCAAGCACATACATTCAATATCAGCTGGAGCATTCCTCACAGTTGACGAATGCCACCACCCGCGCCCCAAACCAGCCTGCTCGTCTCCGTCAACCACTTGCCCGCCCATTACGAGCCACATGTTTACCGAACTAAACCATTCCTCATATAAAAGAACATTCCTGGGCCATCCCGCCTTATGAAGAGCTGAGGTGAAGAATGGGATACCACGGGGATCCCTCGTGCTGCTGATCAGGTGAATATTGAACTCATTTCTCACAGGCCAAGGGAACGAGAGAGAGGTAGGATCAACAGACCTGATACTCCGGTGCCTTTACTACAAGACATCCAGAGGTACCAGAGCAACGAGAAACCTTGATCGGGCACGCAATAGTCGACCTACTCGGGCTGTCACGCTTCTAGACTGGTTCATAATGTACCTTTTAACCACGTAAACCGCCGGATTCCTGGTCACCACCCAGATTCCAGAGAGCAATGACGGAAGTGACAAAAAGGTTGCATCGAAGGAGTTCTAGCTGCCCAAAAGCAATTACTTTAGTTGGTCACTTTCGTCGTTAGCAAAAAAAGAAAATAAAAAAAAAAAAA